>NC_084648.1:29417161-29647161 GCF_019802595.1 Syngnathoides biaculeatus | reverse complement strand
AGCATGAAAAATCACATGCGTAAAAATTGTTACAAGTAGAAATACATAGGTATTGAAATACGTCACTTATTTTGTGTCGTCTTGACCAATGTTCCCTCTAAGCTGCGCCACGGATTCAGCGTAGTGAGCCACCGCCTGTCTTATTTTTTTCTATTTTTTTTTTAAAGCACGAAAGCACACAGCTGAGCTGCTGCTCAGCCTACTTCTACTTCCTAGTTTACCTGACACCGCCCCCTTTCGCTCTTAAAGATGTATACTCATAATTACAAACAGAACAGACACCCACAGCTTTATATCTGCAAACATGACTGGTGGACCACACCCGTAACTTTATCTGCGAGCATGACTGACCACACCTGTACATTTTTCAAATGTGAGTGACTGATACTATTTATTTTTTAATTTAAATTTGCAGTTGTATTAATTTGTTAATATGAAAAATCTTCCGGGTCATTGACATCACATCAGTATCATTGGACTAGCAGTATCATGTATGACTTTTTTTTTTTTAATTTACAAGTGTTTATTACAAGTGATATCCAAATGATTAACTTATTTGTTCTGATACCTAACTCCCAAATGTCATTTTATGCATAGCCAGTAAGTTATTTTAAGGCCTTGAGATTCCATCGCAAATCACGCTCACAACTTTATATCTGTGTGCATGACTGACCGCACTCGTACATTTTTTTAAATTTGAGTGACTGGTTATGACTCATTTATAGGGCTCTTCTATTATAAGTGGTGATACGATATTGGCTTCAGTTGTTATTGGAAGCCATCCCACTTATACAATAGTAGTGGAGGTGGTATTCATTATTATTCCAAGTTCGATTTGTCCAAGTGGTTTCTACCATGGGCAGTCAAGAAAACAAATGTCAAGAATATGGTAAGTTGTCATTTGATGGATACCCATGGCACACCAGCGGATCCATTTGATTGCTCCATAGTCATCTAAGGTGGGACAGTGTGTTGCCAGAAAAACAGGAGAGAACTCATCGGATGCAACCAAACTGGAAAAGTGGTTGGTTGAAGCTGTAGTTCTCTCACATTTGAAATTTCATACCCCCTCCCAGAAAACATTAAAATACCTTTACCTTACTCTGCATTATTTGTACAGCCAAAAAATATATATACACTGACGCCGTATTTTCCAGACTAGAGAGCGCACCAAGTTCTAAGATGCTCCCACTCTGTTGCGTGTTTTTTTTCCCCCCACGCATTAGCCGTGCCAGGCTATACGCCACAGATGTATATCCACCGGTACGTTGTGTAATTGGCAGGGTTGGCATCGCTCCCCACTTTTCATCTACTGCCTCAAAGCCAAAAAAAGCCAGAATAGAGACTGACATATCAACGCTTATTGAGAAGGCTGACAGGCTGTGTGAGGAAGCAGAAGAAAAGAGGAATCTGAGGTTTAGCACCGAGGCCAATGCACTCAGAGGCAGAGCAAAGGACAAGAGAGCCACTTTGGCACCTCTGCAGCAACAAAGAGGAGGCACTGGGTAGGCTCAAGGAGCCAGAGTAGGGGTGCTGAGACAGACATCAGTAGAAGATATTTGTGTATATAGTTGCAATTGTAGTTAGAATCTGTTTTTCTTTATACTGTTATGTGAAGACATTGACAATGGTCATATCAATGAGAACTACCACAAGGGGCGACAGGTGATCACTATCACAGGTACTGGAACATTTGATGAACCAAGAATGGTTGATGGCACCATTGGGTGAGTATTTTTTTCCTTACTCTTGATTTCCCGCAATGGCCCTAAATTTTTCGTGTCGGCCCTAAAAATTTTTGTGTCGGCCCCTAAGAATGCCAATAAAAAGCCCTTAAATTTTTTTGGGTCAGACTGAGTATGAACCCTGTACTGGGTTTGTATTACATAAGCATTTCTTTCATGTATTCAGGACCTAAATCATTTAGTGATTTATAGACCAGTAGCAGAACTTTAAAATCTATTCTAAAGCTGATTGGAAGCCAGTGCAAGGACTTGAGGATTGGGGTTATGTTTTGACTGCTTTGTTTTGGTCAGAACGCGAGCTGCAGCGTTTTGAATGAGCTGCAGCTGTATAATACTGTTTTTGGGGAGTCCAGTCAGAAGACCATTACAGTAGTCAAGTCAACTTGAGATAAAAGCATAGATGAGTTTTTCCAGTTCTGCTTGACACATACAAGTCTTCATTCTAGATATGTTCTTCAGATGGTAGAAGGCAGTTTTTGTGATTGATCTGATTGTTGAACGTCAGGTCGGAATCAATCAGAACACCAAGGTTTCAGACTTGGTCTTTGGTTTTTAAAGCTAGAAAGCCCATGTGTTTACTAACAGCAATTCTCTCTTTATTGCCAAAAACAATTTTCTGTTGTGATTTAGTTGAAGAAAATTTTTGCATATTCAGTTATTTGATTTAGGCAGTGGCACAATACCTCAATTGAACTGTAGTCATCTGGGGACACTGCTAAATATGTCTCATCTGCATATTATAGTCAAAATTCAGGTTTTGAAGAATTTGACCCAAGGGTAGCATATACCCTTTATTTTTTATATATCCTGGGTCATCCTTGGAGCTTCTTCCCAGTGGGACATGGCCAGAAATGTTTACCAGAGAGGTGTACAGAGGCATCGTTGCCAGAAAAACTTCAAATATCTATAACATGATAAATTAACATTGTATAATCTTCCTGACCTTTGTTCAAACATGTTTGCAAGGGTTTTTTTTTTTTTTTTTTTTAGTTGAATAATGCTGCTGTACATCATACCACGAAAAGGCTTGTGTTGGTGTCTTCACCTGCTGGAGTTTTGCTTCACTATATGGACTGACTAGGTCATCCATTCTTATTTGAGATGTGCACATTCATTGGATGTTGTCTTTTCAGGCAAGAAGCAAAGATCCAAGGCTCCCAGGATTCAGAGACTGGTGACCCCTCGTGTGCTTCAACACAAACGCCGCCGTATTTCCCTCAAGAGGAAGCGCACCCAGAAGAACAAGGAAGAAGCATCTGAGTATGCCAAGCTGTTGGCCAAGAGGATGAAGGTAGGATTCAAGGCTTGCCTCATCTTATTTGAGGTCAAATATTCATTTAGTTGAGTACAATGCTTATTGGGCTTTCACACCCAAGGGGTGAGTCAGTAATTTTCATCCCATCTTTTTATTTAGTCGTTCACATTAAAAAAAAAAAACATGCGGCTTTGGGTGCTGTTGGAATGTGTCAGACACATGCGCACAAACACCAAATGCCACTGGGCTCTAACCTTTGGCACTGGTGTGACAACACTAGCACAGTTTGATGACATTGTCAACGTTTCAGATGAAAACATTACAGAGGCTGCCTGGAAAAATTGTTAAATATTAAGTGGTGGAAAAGAAATTAAGGAATCTTATTCTCCTTTCGCTTCTTTGCCCAACCTGTATCATGAACTTTCACGCAATACCGTGACCTTTCCCACGACATCCCACTTATTCTACCATGAAATAGAGCTTTCCATATGTGTGTATGTGTGTGTGTGTGTGTGTGGTGTGTGTGTGTGTGTGTGTGTGTGTACACTCAAAATTGGACTTCTGAAATTAGAGCTGAACTAATGACTTAATGCCGACCTGATCAACACTAGTTTTACATCAAACTTATACAGAATGCTAATCACCCACCAAACCATGCCAATTGCAACTACTTTTTTTTACATGAACTCATAAAAGTAATATGAATTTAAGGAGTGAACTGTACACGATATTCACATTTTAAATAGTATTTGTCAGAATACCCGCCAGCACAATATTTTTAAGGACTTAAAGGGAAATTTTGGTGGTTTGGATTAACAATGTATCCAATAGTTCATGTCATATGTACTGTACCTTGACAGTGTGATGTTAATCCTCTCCCATTTAATGGTGTTTTGAGAAGATTATCAGCAACTACAAATTTTCATGAGCGCCGCCATTTTGGCGAGTCGCATGACCTACGTGCGCGGATGTGACTTAACAGGCGCGCAAAGAAATCCTCGCCGTTTGTAGTGTCTTCACGTTACCACCACGACCAGACACGGTAAAATGTCCTATTGTACTTACACTAAATTTTGCCATAATTTACAATTAAATTTACAAAAATCGAACCCAGGTCCTCAGAACTGTAAGGCCAACGCTTTACCATCTAAGATACTGTGCCGCTGTTGTGGAAGCAGTATTAACTCCCACCAACCCAAAGATCATTATCATTACCCCACCCACCCTATTGACTAAAACAATCTTTCCCACAATATAAGGCCTACCTTTCACTGCCACGAGTGCTGCCCGTCTTAAACGCACTCCAAATCGATGGGACACAGCGTCAGCCGACTCGTTCATCAGATGAGGATAAATCAGAGAAATCAGCGCTGTCCATGATTGTGTAGGAATGTAACTGAGCCTTTGTTTACACACTTAATGTCCCGCGCGTCGGCAGAGTTGTCAGACTGAGTCATTCCCGTCTGAAGAACCATCCAAAAATTGTACATCTACGGTTCAAATGTGTATGGAAGTATTACTCCGTCTTCCCGATCAACTGATATTTCTTCGTCAGATGAGGATAAATCTGAGAAATCAGCACTGGCCACAATTGTTTCCCAACATAAGCGAGACTTTGTTGCCGCGCCTATTATGTCACATCCGCCCACCCTAGGTCATATGACTCACCAAAATGGCAGCGTCCATTAAATTTTTTAATTGCTGATGGGGAAAAAAAAAATCAAAACCATTAAATGAGAGGATTAACATCACATTGTCATTGTACAGTACATATGACATGACCCATTGGATAGATTAATCCAAACCATCGGAATTTCGCTTTAAGTCACTGGGTACATGCTTCAGAAAATTACAAGCAACAAATTTTAAGAGATATCTCCAATCAGAGCCAACATCTTAGTTTAAAATCCTCGATCGCTATTTTTTTTCTACTCCTGTCCACTGTTTTTATGGCATTTCTTTGTCAAACATTTGACATTTTATGCTTTATCAGTCAAGTGCGAAGTCAGCCTTGATATGCACACATCCCATTTCTACCTACACCTTAAAATGGCTTGGTCGAATATGGAAAAAAATGAATTCTTGGGTTCACGTTGGTAAGCAAATGGGGAAAAAGTCTGTAGTGTGAACGTAGCCTTATTTTACAGACATCTCAAACAGCTACAGATATTTTCATTTACAGCCAAGAACCAGTGATTAATAAGCTCTGTAGAACCAATTTTTTCAAGCACTATACTTTTGTTAGGCAAACTACAATGCAGTATGCAAAAATGTGGGAGAATTAGTGTCCTGAATGTAAGGTGTGTTATAGTGCATTAAAGTTCAACATTTATGAAAGGTGGCCATTATTTTGCAACCTTTCACTGACATGCATTTTCATATCAACAGGAAGCCAAGGAGAAGCGACAGGAACAGATTGCCAAGAGACGCCGCCTTTCTTCTCTCAGGGCATCCACATCTAAGTCAGAGTCCAGCCAAAAGTGAACTCAGTCAAATAAAGTAATGTTTGGTCTAAACTCAGCTGTGTTTTTTTTTCCCAGAACATAATTAACAATTTAAGGCAAAATGAGGTCATTTGAATGTAAAAGAATCTGGTGTGCAGGTCTATTAATCTGAGCTTTTAGGTTTAATACTGTCGTGAAAAAAAAGTGTAAACCAATTTTTGTAAAGAAAATGTTTGGTTAACTGATCCAACACTAGAATATATTCAAAGTTGCTTCAAGTACATTTATTTATATGTAAATATGCAATACAGCCACCACTCAGTGAAACCTATCAACACCCTTTAATTATTCCAAAGGGGTCAAGCGGTTCTCGTACACAGAGATGCTACCTGGTCTTCTCACTCGCCAATTAGAATTTGGTCGTGGACTCTTGATGACCTTGTGTTGTTTTGCTTTTGGTCCAGCTTCACTGGGGCAAACACTTTTATCCTGTTTGGAGCAGCTCTGTCGGGCACCTCCCAAGTTGTACATTTGTGTGAAGTAGAAGAATACAGACACAATCTGCTGCTGTACATGTAGTGGGAGTTGCTCCAGACTCCATGCCAGAGCCAGCAGGATTCGAAACTGACTCGATGTGGAAAAAGCCTCCATGATCTGAAAATAGATGAAACACACAAGTCATTTAATGTGTAAGTAAATTCCTGGATCCTTGCTAAAATATAACTAGTCCTTCCTTAGCCTCAGAAGTACCCCTTTACAGTTTTGCACAAGTGCTAGTAAACAATAATACCCCTCCCCATTGTGCTTGACATTCACCCTCCAATATTAAAGTCCCAGACCTGAGTAGACTGAATCTTGGCTCCCGCCAGCTGGATGGTTCTCCTGCACAGTGTAATGGAGAGTGTCACCAGTCGCACAGAGTACCATCTCATAGATGCAGCTGTCTCAGAACTGTCCATTAAGACATTTTCCTCTGTAAACGCAGCATAAGTCTTTTAATTTAGGACCGAGCCACAGTACAGCACTTTTGCTTCACACCCTACAGGGCGCCTACTTTTTTCTTCCTCTGTCAGCTGGAGCATGCGATCCACCAGCGCTTGAGGCAGGTTTAGTGCAGAACCCAGCTCAGTGCTGGATGCAGTGACGGCCCTTCCTCCTAGCAAGTGGTCATTGTGCTGCTGCACCTTCTCCACGATACATGTCACCACATGCTGCATACAGTCCACAGTCCCGTGGGCCACAATGGTCGCTGCATCCTGGATCTCTAGCACCTTGCTCCTGACACCAGCCGCAAGCTGGGAGATGAATAGAGCGCTGTTAGCTTTAATGTGTCTACATTGTCATATTGAAATGAAAAGCTTTCAGAAATTTAAACTACAATAATCGTTCAACAGTACACAGTTTGTTAATGGTGGCTAAGTGAAGGTCCGCACTACAGTATACTATCATTAGCCAAAATATCCAACCTGTCAGGAATTGTCTGATTTTGTCGTTAATTTTAAAATGCAGGAGCTTGACCAATATGCATTTCTAAAAGCACATCAACAATGTCAGTTGGAAAAACTGTGTGAAAGGGCTAAGTCTCAAGCAGCTCCTTATGATGAATAGACTTGCTTACGTATAGGTCTTGAGTTAACGATAAAGTAAGTCCCAAATTAGTGTGGCAGAAATTCATCAAATCAGATTCCCCTCTGAATTTCAAGCAAGTCATGAAATCAGAGTGTACAGTATATTGGAAGTTAGTTACCGAGCCTACAATGTTCAACCACTTTTTTTTTTTTTGGGGGGGGGGGGGGTTCCCAGAAATAGTTCAGTCTTACTTTGTCTTTTCTATTAACCAGCATGAAGTTTCTTATATTTTACAAGCAATGAGTGAACGAAACTATAGTCACCTGGTCTGTGGATGTATGCAGCACAGGAAACGTTGCCTCCAACCAGTCCAGACTTTTACACGCAACATCATTGGCAAAGGAATCTGTAGCAATGCAAATGGAAGTGAGTTCAGGTTACTTGCCCGTTTCACAGCCAAAAACTTCATCCATCCAACCATTTTCTGAGCTGCTTAACCTCACGAGGGTCGTGGGAGTGCTGGAGCCAATCCCAGTCATTGGGCAGGAGGCAGGGTGCACCCTGAACCAGACGACAGTCGCACTCACAATTGACACTGAGGGGCAATTTAGAGTCTCCTATGGATAGGTTTCCAATGACGTCACCACAGTCCTTAGACCAATCGGATAAATTATTATAAAAAAAAACTTTGCGCTTCACCTATCACTTGTGTTCTCTGACCTCTATGACACACAAGATGGTGTAATTGGAAACCTACCCATTAATGCCCACAAAGTTCAGTGTTTCCAATATGTATATATACAAAGTACATACTGGGTACAGTATTTATAAAAGTGAGAAACGAGTCAACCACTTGCATAGAATTCCAATTGGGGGTGATGCTGGATTACTTCCAGTTATTTGTCAAAATTGTCTTTTTTTCCCCCCTTTTCTTCTCACCAGTGATGAGGACAGACTAAGCAGAGAGGCAGACTGAAATCTACTTTGGCTAAACACTCGACTGATTGATTATGAACTTGAAGAGTTCTAAAGTGTGAAAACGAGGACCGCAGCGAGATGACTGATCTATGAATCATGGCACAGAAATGACAGTGATGCAACAGATTTTGAGAGACATTTCCCTGAAGAGATTCGCTGGGTTTGTGCATGTGTAATTGGCCCGTTGTAGATTTAGTCCTTACAACTATGTCAGAATTACGATTTAAAATGGGATTTACTACTTCTATCAGAACTTTTTTTTTTTTTTTTTTTAAATATATCCAAGTTTGTGTACTCACCCTGCGGCTTGAATTTGGTGACGACGGGTGAGAGTCGGTGACAAGCAGCCGATCTTATGTAGGCCACGCAACTCTCCAGGTTCTCCCAAACAGACCCGAGGCCGGGTTTGACGCTCTTGGCGTCCCCACACAGCAGTGACAGGTTGGCGCAGGCTGAGCGCACCAGCGGCAGCTTGGCCAGTCGGGCAGCGGCGTTCTGCGGAACATCAACGAGACTTGACGCTTAAACTGCAGTATTGAACACTCGCGCGAGCATTCATGCCCATTTGGACCGCTCACCTGCTTGTTCAGCGACATGAAATAAAAATGCACAAGGGACAGCATAAGCCGAGGAAAAGACGTTTGGTTTGTCATAAAAGCCTAACAAAACGGAAACTGGGCGCTAGCTCACCGTATTTTTTTAACAAACACCACTTATGGGAAAACTTCGTTGACATGTTTCAGGCGATTAGGCAATTAACGCCAGCTTGTTCCCTCCCCTCCCCCGAGTTACAAATCTCGCGATATCTAGGATGCTTTCGGTTTTGTTCAGTTACAGCAGACTACCTGAAATTTAATTTATAATGTCCAAAAATGCTACTCCAGGTTAAATGCTTTGCAGCAAACCTTTGAGCTCAAATCCAACATTTAATTTTTAAGCGGGACAGACCTTACACGTTATTCATATTAGCTCAATGTAGATTACATCTAAAAAAAAAAAAAAAAAAAAAAAAAGGAACCAATTATTCTTAAATTTAGGCATAAAATCCTTTATTTTACGATGTTTTGTTTACAATGAAACTATTAAGCAATTACTTAAGGAGAAGAATGAAAACATAAACTACACCAAACTAATGAAACAAATTCCACATTCCAGAATGGAACACAATATGTCACCCCACCCCCACCTCCAACCCTGATTATTCTATACAGGACGCCACGAAACAAGTATATTTTGTGACTGTTTTACAATATTTTTTTCATCCATTTTTGATGTGCATATTCTCAGATTCTTGGCGGAAACATCAGAACCTCGAGGCGGACGTTCTAAACCCCGTTGCAGCATCGTGCAGGCCGTTAAAAATATATATATATTATTACTAAAGGAAATCTAAATACAATGAGCAAAAATATTCACAGTCATGCCAATAAAAATTTGCTTCAAATGCTTTTCATACACTTTGTACAGCAAAACAGAAACCCAACGAATCCATTTTGAATGTTGAAAATATCACGTTTCTCAAGAGAAAGCTGCACGTCGTGGCGCCCCGCCCCTCCCCCCCACACACACACCCCTCTCACACGCTGCAAGCCACGTGAGCTGTCGCCGCGCGGTGCTGATGTTGAGGGATGCTAAATGATGGCGCAGCGTCACCGCCACGTGTTCGTCCGGAAAAATGTTTGGATGTGTCGGAATGCGTCGGGGAGGATGGCGGGGGTGCAGTCACAAGGTTCCGGACTGTTGCTGGAAGACGAGAAACACGTGCAGTGGGCGGGCCTCGGCGGAGCAGCAGCACGTGGCTTTGACGAGCTCCCAGTCGCCGCTCACTCCAGTCAGTCTGTTCCCGCATCTGCAGGAGACAAGCTCAGCATGGCTGTGGAGATGGAGCCTTCGGAGTAAGAACCAACTACAACTCATTCTTTATTGCTAATTAGCGCTCTAAAAACACGTGATTGATATGTTGAAATTATGGAGGTATTTTTCTTTTTATTCAAGGTCAGACTTCTAATTTGGTCCTTTAATGATCTGTGTTGAATGATTATGCTACGAGGCGAGTTGTCCTGTATCCAGTGTGGTTCGCTTATGTGCATGCACCTGTTAACTCCCGGGCTGTAAGTGTGCCTTTGATAGCCCATGATTACGTTTTCATTTACTTCCTTTGGGGAAACGTGCAGCAGCGGGTTTGCACATCAGGTTCAAAGAGGTTTAATGAGTGCAATTTGCAGAAGGTGAGGTGAGTATCACAAAGTGGCAACATTTGATCAATTTGGAAGAAGGCACAATTCTCAAGCTGCATTGTACTGACACCCCTTATTAGTATTAGTATTAGTATGAGTAGTAGTATAGAAAGAGAAGGAGCAGTACAAGTATGTTTCTATGCTGGTTGTTTTACACACTGACCTGGACAATATTATGACTACTTGCACAGTAAGGTACAAGTACAGAATTTTAAAAACAATGTCTCTATTTAATATATTTCAAAATATTCAGATTTTAGATGAAAATCCAATAATGTTCACACAGGACTGAGATATTGATTTAACAATGTTTATTCAATATCTACTGCATCATGAGTCTGAATAATATTCCCCATCACCTGCAACATACAACCACAACAATCTACATACGTTGAAAAAAAAATCCTTTATTTGATTACATTGCCCAGGCTTGGTTAAAAGTGGTTAACTGAGGTACAGTTCCCCTCTTCTCCTCAAAAACAATGAAATAATATTCATCACGTCACCACATTTTAATCATGTGTAACTTATATTCAAGGACCCCCCCCCTCACCCCCAATGCACTGTTAAATTAATACCCAACTCTAATAGTGTCAATCGATGAATGAATGAACCAGTGAACATTTTCTATTTAAAGTGAGAGTTTTTGAAGCAGCTCTTGTATTTAGTATCTGTACAGACCTTTCCAAAAAATTTGAATACCATTGGAAGGGTTTATTTCCATAATTCCATTTAAAAGTTAAACTTTCATAATGATAGATTCGGGGCCCACAATTTAAACAATAACAAGTATTTTTTTTGTACATAATTTGGGCTTGCAGCTCATAAAACCCATAAAATCAGGAAATAAAAAAAGTACTGTGAAGAAAATATCGTTTACTTCTCTGTTTTTGAAGAGGAAAAAAATAAAGTCACATTAAATTGATCAAAATGTGGTACTTTCAAAACTTGGTTGGGAATCCCTTTGTTTGAATCATTGCCTAATGCGTGGTGGCATTGAAGTCATCAGCTTGCGACATTGCCTGGGAATTATGGAAGCTAAGATTTCCTTTATGCCCCTCATTTTCCTCTTGACAATACCCAATAGATTCTCAATGGGGTTTAGATCTGGCTAGTTGGCTGGCCTGTCAAGCACTATGAGGGCATGGGCATCAATCCAGGTTTTAGTTGTTCTTGTGTTAATGGAAGGGTCCAGGTCCTGGTGAAAGATGAAATCTGCATTTCCACACAGATCCTCAGCGGAAGGAATCATGAAATCCTCCAGCACATTCTGGTAGACTCTTGCAGTGACTTTGGGTTTAAGAAAGCAGTTTATCAACACCTGCACTGGACATTGCACCTCAAATCATGACTGAGTGTGGATAGTTCCCACAGGCCCTCAAGCAACTTTGGTTCTGTTCTTCATCAGTCTTCCTCCAAACCTTTGGGCTTTGATTCCCAAATGAAAGACACACTTTACTTTCATTGGAAAAGAGAACCATAGACCGCTGGCCAATAGTCCAGTCCTTCTTCTTCTTATGTTGTCTCAGGCTCACAAGTGGCTTGACCCGAGGGAGCAGACAGTTGTAGCCGGTCTCCCAATAACTCTCTGAATGTGGTTTTTGAAGATGTGACTCCATCCTCATTCCACTCTTTCTGGATCTCTGCTAGATTCTTGAATATTCTCTGTATGATAGATAATCTTCTGAAGCCCACAGTCATCTTGTTTGCTGGTGCATTTTTCCTGTCGTATTTTGTCCTTCCACAAGACTTTCCATTGGTATGCTTGGACAAAGCACTCTGTGAACAGCCATCTTTCTTAGCTATGGATCTTTGTCTTAACCATCCTGTGGAGGGTATCAATGACAAGACCTCTGGCCAATTCTCAAGTATGCAGTCTTTGGCAAATTGAATCCAACTAAGACAATTGAATCAAAATGGAGCAACCTAATGAGACCTGGCGAAAATCTGTGCAGGAGCTTTGAGTTTAATCAATGATTGGTGTGTGACAGTTTAAAACATTGATTGCCTTCAAAATTTGGGCTGGTTTCTTCACATTTTTTGAATTCTTGATTTTTGTGTTATGAGCTGGAAAACCATATTCTGAAAGATGAACAACTAGAAGAATAGAATTGTTTAAAGTGTGGGCCCGAGTCTACAGTCTATGAAAGTAACTTTTGGAACAGAATTATTGAAGTGAAGTTTTCCATGACATTATAATTTTTATTTATTTAGGAAAGGGGTGTTTACATTGTGAACCTATTGTTTTTACTGTCTTTAAAGGAAAGTCACATGTTGCTGTGCATGTTTTATATCATGAACACAATTAAACAAAACAAAGGGATTCCTACAAACAGTGACTTAAAACGTAAGACAACAGAATTGTGGCCCATTGAGTGAGGAGAAACGTGCGTAATAATCTCTTCCTTTCTGTCTGTAGTGTAATCCGCCTGATAATGCAATACCTAAAGGAGAACAACCTCTACAGAACATTGAGTACGTTACAGGAAGAAACAACAGTGTCGCTCAACACTGTGGAAAGCATCGACAGCTTCATCGCAGACATCCAACGTGGACACTGGGACTCGGTCTTGCTAGCAATTGAATCGCTCAAACTGCCCGACAACACACTCATTGACCTTTATGAACAGGTGACATTGGCTTTTCCTTAGCTTTTTTTCCCCTGATACAGATTAATAATGAAAAACAAATATATATTAAAAAAACATCCCTTACCCTGTATACTATCAGAATAATGCCCAAATGCTCTATTGTGTTTCTATTGCTAAATTTGAGAGTGGCATGAACACCATGTTTGTGGTAATGCTTGGTTTTGATTGATGTTGTTTGAGAACTATTCATTTAATATGATTGTAAAAGTACGAGAATGAACTTGTTACATGTTGACATCTGTGATTGTGTCAATCAAAACGGAGTACATACCATTGACGCTTTGTCCCCAACAGGTGGTGACGGAGCTGATCGAAATGAGGGAGGTGGGCGCCGCCCGTTCACTCCTCAGACAAACCGACCCGATGATCATGTTGAAGCAGACCCAGCCCGAGAGGCACAGCCACCTGGAACACCTGCTCACACTCTCCTACTTTGACCCGCGTGAGGTGAGAGCGTCTAGGTTCCTTTGGCTGAAAGAGCTTGCAAGTGTTTCGCTAAAGTGACCCCCCCTCCCCTCCACCCACTATGCAGGCATACCCAAAAGGCAGCAGCAAGGAGAAGCGACGCAGGGCCATCGCAGAGGAGCTGGTAAGGGAGGTCAGCGTGGTGCCGCCGTCACGCCTCATGGGCCTTCTGGAAGAAGTTGGTGTAAGTAGCCCAAATCCGGATCTGACACTGCAGTACATACAACAAGTAAACTGTACTTTTACACTGCTCACAAAAAGTTAGGCATAGTTAGCTTTTGGGGGAAATTTCCGGATGAATAACTGTCGAATGTTAAATGTTTCAGTAGTTTTTACAGAAGTAGCCGGTCTACAACAAGGAGCGGAATGGTCATGTTCACAATTGGTGTTTTATACATGTCCAGTTGTAAAGTTTACAGTTGAAATTTTACCCAAAAGTCAAATATCCCAAACTTTTTGTAAGTAGTGTTTGCTCCACAATGTCAGCCCGATACAGCCATATGCAGTAAATGATATCATATTTGCTATACTCAATGATTGGTTGATGGTGGATTTTTAGTCATTGAGACTGAACACACCGGAGAGTCTCTCACCTGAAATGACCATTGAGACTCTGAGCAACAAGGACAGACATGCAGAGAAAGAGACTTGTCCGACCCAGTTGTACCGTCACATTAAGGTAAATAACATCATTACACACACAGGTATTCGCATAGATACACACAGTACACAATATACGGAATGTGTCTTCACTGCCGGGTGGAAAAAAGATTTGAAAAACTGAGTTGCGCATTATGCAGGGGGCTTAGATGATGTGGGCTTTGAAGACTCATGGAAATTAATTAAACTTTAAATGAATGTGCAGTTTGGACGGCGGTCACACGTGGAATGCGCTCGATTCTCCCCCGATGGCAAGTACTTAATCTCTGGCTCGGTGGACGGCTTCATTGAAGTGTGGAACTTCCACACAGGCAACATAAGCAAGGTAAGCACAAAAGCTTTGATGCTCTGCCCGTTTATGAAAAACATATTCACACAGTATTTCCTCTTTTCTGTGTGTGGCTGATTTAGGATTTAAAGTACCAGGCCCAAGACAGCTTCATGATGATGGATGATGCAGTATTGTGTATGTCCTTCAGCCAGGATTCAGATTTACTCGCCACTGGAGCTCAGAATGGAAAAATAAAGGTAGAGTTGCCATAAAGAATTGGAGAAAAGTACACTGTATAAAACTTGACAACTATAAAAAAAAAAAAAAAAAACCCTTCAAGACTTCAAAGATGAACTGATGTATACCGACAGAATTTTGGATATTGTATGTTAAATATATTGCAATATTGGCAAAAACTACCCTGCAATCAAACCCACAGCAGGTAACCAGGATCACCTCCTTTGTGTTATTTATTTATTTATTTATTTTGAGTCCATCTGACCTTTTGTGTGTGTGTGTGTGTGTGTGTGTCACACGCAAGGTGTGGAAAATCCAGAGTGGCCTGTGCCTGCGCAGGTTTGAACACGCGCACAACAAAGGTGTGACCTCGTTGAGTTTCTCCAAGGACAGCAACCAAATCCTCAGTGCATCTTTTGACCACACCATCAGGTGGGTTAGGTTATCTACCATCTGGGATCATTCGGACAAAGGAATTCTCAGCAGTCCCCCATATTATATCAGCTACAAATTCAATCCAGTAAAACTCAGTATAACCATTGATAGCTTCAGTTTTTTCAAATGGCTCATCATAAATTAGACAACAGAAAGCGTTGTGATTGGCTTTCCTGACTATTGTGGAGGCAACTTCCATTCAGGTCCATCCCAGAAACTACTCCGCGCTTTATTTTGACTTTGGTTTGGAGATTGAGGCCATAAGATAACAAAATATAAATGAAAGATATCATGTCGAGTACACCAAAATGAAATCAGGTTTGGGGATGAGTTTTTTTTCTGAAAGTGACTTAGTTTGAAAAACACAACTACAGTACTGTGTTATTTTGAGAGTGTTTGAATGCAATTACTAGCATCCATCAACCTGTTTGATGTTGGAGGCCATAACATTGAGTTCCTCCATTGAATACAATCAACAGCAAAACTCAGGTTCACCGATGGGACTTGATACGCTTTCAACTTCTTCCTGCTCATTGGTATTGAAGGACAAAATCTACTGCTGCTTTCGATTTGCTTGTTTGTTTATTTTTTATCTTGTTTCCCCAGCCTTCATTTGATAACAACCAGCCTTGTGTAAATTCTTCATATCTTCAATGATGTTCTAAGAAGAAAATAATTATGCAGATATTTTTTTCAGTTGCCAGGAAGCATGTTGGGACTGCGTTTTGGACATGGTACGTTCGATATCCCAGATGAAGTACATGCACGTTGGGTTCATTGAAGACTTTTAATTGATTATTGATTGATAATAGGTGGATCGGTGGAGCTGCTGGAAAGCGTTGGCGTCACAGTTCTGAGGTTCAATCCCAGACCCGCTTATGTTGAGTTTGCATGTTCTCCCCGTGCCTGTGTGAGTTTTCTCCGGGCACCCCGGTTTCCTCCCACATCCAAAAAAGACATGCAATATTAATTGGACAATCTAAATTGCCCCTAGGTGTGATTGTGAGTGCAGCTGGTCATCTCTATGTTCCCTGCGATTGGCTGGCAACCAGTTCAGGGTGTTCTCCGCCTCCTGCCTGTTGACGGCTGTGAGAGGCTCCAACACTCCCGCGACCCTTGTGATGATAAGCGGCTAAGAAAATTGACGGATAGATGAATAATTAAAAGGCAGCCAACGATAGTCTGGTTAGCCACCAGTTTTACGTCAACACTAATTATATGAATTGTCTGGTTTTGTTGACAGCGCATCTGTAGCAGGGAGCAAATGGTCGTGATTTTCATGCAAGTGTGAGGCTCACTGCGCGCGTTTGCCAGTTTGGTGGATAGGTCTGCACCAAGTTGGGTGTTCGAGCCAGTTAGGGTTAGTTACTGAGTTCTGGTTAGCAGTTTGTCCTTTGAGGTGGGTGAAAGCAGTAAATAACGGTTGAGACCTGATGTTGCATGCTGTCTACTGTGAATGTGAAGATTCAGTTTTTTTTGTGAGTCATACACAGTGCACAAGAAAGAGGCTCCATCATAGTCGGGAGGCGGATATTTTTCTATTTTTGTCCCCACGCTGGGTGTGGGCTGAGCCTCTCCACTGTTGCCTGCACACGAGCCGCGTGGGCGTATCTAAGACACCATGTGCTCAGGAACAACATCGCCACGTGCTCCACCACGCGTCACAATTCTCTGTATAGGTCGTAGACAGACGCGGTGAATCCACGGGCCTTCCTTCCTCTCAGGCTTTTTTGTCACAGCTCAGCTCATCACTCTGCCAGAGCTAAAAATAACTTTCAGTGGCACGTTTTTCCAGCTGCTCAGAAAAAGTAAATGACCTTTGTGATTTCAAAAGTCGCATTAGTTATTTATTGTGTCCCTTTGATGTTATTATATCTTTGATGATGATGTCGTCCTCAGGGTCCATGAGCTGCGCTCGGGCCAGACACTGAAAGAGTTAAATGGACATCTATCGTTTGTGAACGATGCATCTTTCACTCAAGACGGCTTTCACATCATCAGTGCATCGTCGGATGGAACCGTCAAGGTACAGTCATCAGTGGCAACGTGATGTCAACTTGCAGTTTGGGATTGTGAAAAGCAACGGTAAAAAGAAAATGAAAGAAAGAGAACTCTCGTTTGAGGCAGTTTAATTAATTGTGTCTGGTTAAAACTATGATACAGGCTAATAATAATAAAATACTCTGTTCCATTGTGGGGGTTATGAATAGAAAGAATAGAAAACAGAAAAAAACATATTTAGAAACACCCAAGACATGATTTAACATTTGCAGTCCTCACATTTTTTACAGGTCTTTAAATAATTCAAAATCATTACAAACTCGTGAAATGTATTATAAGAGAGCAAGAGCAATGGACAAAAGGTATGAAAAAAGAGGAACTACTACAATATCGGGATTGTGAAAACTGAAGTAAACAGCCTATGTGACTGGCATACTACAATACAGTAAACCTGGAGTGTATCCCAGTGCGGTTTACTCTTTTGTATAGCAGTCACATAGTTTGCGAATGGCAAACTTAGATTTGATAGCAAACCATTTTCTTATTAGTGGAGAACTAAAAACAAATCATCTCTAACAACTGTTATGGAGCAGAACGAGGTAGTTTATACAAATGCTGTCTGATTGGTTTATCCACCATGTTCTTAGTGGGATCATGAAACTGTTTTCAAAATCTCCCTAAAATAACTCTAGAGCATCTATAAATACTGTATTTTATTGACGCTTCATATTGTTGGCAATAATTAAATCGCATATGACAATGAACTGTCTCGCTTATTGTATGATTATTGTTCTGTCTGTATGCTTTAGATTTGGAACAGCCAAACTTGTGAATGCATCCACACGTACAAATCTCTCTCGGGGGCTTCGGATGTCCCCGTGAACAACGTGACGGTTCTTCCCCAAAATCCGCAGTTCTTTGTGGTTTGCAACCACTCCAGCACGGTCGTTGTCATGAACACACAGGGTCAGGTGAGCGGGATCACATTGCATGTCCCACCACTTGGATGAAGACCCTTTTTCCATGCTTAAAAAGAAACTAATTCATTGGCCATCTGCAATTTTTCAAGATTTACACCTGCACACGCACGAGCTCTTGCAACCAATTCAAATAATAAAATGCAATAATGTTCATTTTTTTCTAGTTAGAGAGGTATTAATTAATATACACAACTGTTTGACTACAAATAAAGTCAACATTAGAAAGAGCTTATAGTATAATACAAACCATCCATCCATTTTCTTTGCTGCTTATCCTCATGAGGGTCGCTGGGAGAACTGGAGCGTCTCCCAGCTGTCAACGGGGAGGAGGCAGGGTACACCCTGAACTGGTTGCCACCCAATCGCAGGGAACATGGAGACAAACAGCCGCACTCACAATCACACCTAGGGGCAATTTAGAGTGTCCAATTAAGGTTTCATGTTTTTGGGATATGGGAGTACCCGGAGGAAACCCGCGCAGGCACGGTGAAAACATGCAAACTCCACACAGGCGGGTATGGGATTGAACCCGGGATCTCAAAACTGTGAGGCCAAGGCTTTACCAGCAGCGCCACTGTGCCACCTAATACAAACCACAATACATTTATAAATACAGTATGTTGTTAAACTAACACTGTTTTGAGTGTCAACAAAACTGTATTTAAAACATAACTTGAATAATTGGGTACTGCAGATGAAAATGGTTCCTAAATAACATTCCTCACTTCTTCAAGATGAAAAATAGTCATGTACGAGTATTTCACAATCAACCGAGCTGAACTGTTCTTTCGCGTACCACCAGAGGGTACCAACGTTCCACTACTACACAGTGGTCCATCAAGCATCTTTGTGCCTTTCAGGTTCTGTGCAGGCCAACGCACTTAATTGCACAGTTTACCTTGAAACTTACTGGCAGCAGTATACAAAAGAACTTCGGGCAGAACATTTGAATGTTTCCAGAAGAATTGAATCATCTCACTTTCCCTTTTCCAAACTATAAACACCCCCCCCCCCAAAAAAAAGCTATTATGATTATATGCTAGACATTTTTCCATTCCTGTTGTATTTGACTTTGTGTGCTTGTTTTTTTTTTTATTTTATTTTATTTCTTAGACTGTCAAGACATTCAGCGGAGGTAAAAAGTTGGGAGCAAAGTTTGTGTGCTGCACCGTGTCCCCCCAAGGCGAGTGGATTTACTGTGTAGGAGAAGATTTGGTGCTCTACTGCTTCAACTACGTGACAGCAAGGCTGGAGAAAACTCTGACGGTAAGCTGCACGGAGAAACCTCTTCCATCATCAACAGCCCACACGGAGTTGTATGAAGAATGTAACTTGGGTAGCCAGCGTTACATAAGAATTGAAGAGAAGGCGAACAGAGGTATAATGAAGCAGGCTGGAGGGGAATGTGCTTATGTGCTTTTGTGCCCAACACAGGTCCATGAGAAAGACGTAATTGGCATCACTCACCACCCACACGAGAATCTGATTGCTACTTACAGCGAAGATGGCCTCCTGAGACTGTGGAAGCCTTAGACTGCCGACTGAAGGTCTCGCTGGACTTGGAGTACCTCACAGATGTCATTTGCACTCCGATGCGCACGAAAAGTAGTATGATACTGAATTGACAACTATGTACACTACTGTATAATGCAATGCATTCTTGTAGAGTGAACTAAAGTTCCTTCGATGCATTTTATAGCAGAGCATACACCGAACCATCGTGACACACAGATGCGCCAAATTAGAGTTCCTCAAAAATGCACAGAAATGGCAGTTTAGTGGTTCACATAGCTGGAGCTGCCTTTCATGCAGCTGGCATGGGCTGAGCCTTTACCTCAACAGGCAGAGCGTTAAATTGGAAAGGATGGGTGGATGTCACCACACTGGAAAAAAAAAAAAGAAAAATTAATTCAGGATGATAAAGATGCTTAGTAAATTGTGCATCCAGCATATGATAGCAATTTTGTGATAGTGTGTACATATGACCCCGAGGAGCTTTGTTCACGTTCGGACTATCCATTTGTGATCTTCAGGCGATCGTACTGTATATTGTCAGTATTCAAACAATGATGTCCTTTTCAAAAGCAGATTTCCATGAATTTTTAAAGATTTACAGCATCAAAGATAAGCAATATTTAAATAAAGGAAACTGGTCACTCGTCATCGTTTCCTCTGCAGGTGAGAAAGGGGAAAAGAAAAAAGGAAACGCTGGTAGCAAAACACTAAAAGTGGATTAAGCCTTTTGTGAATTTTGTTTTATTTCTTAGCTCAGAGATCAAATGATAGCCTCTTTTTTAAAACAGGTGATTTTATGAATGCATTCCCACTTTATGGTCTTATTGTGTCAGTCTGAGTGGGAAATACTGTACTTCCTCATTATTAAAAAAATTTACCAGCGCCGTTTAAAACCCTCCATTTTCATCTCTCATTTGTGAAAATGTATGACAGTTCTTTGTTTGGCCGAAAACAAACAGCATCAGGAATATCATACAGTTTTACTGTATGCATACAGCAACTTTTGTTAATGTTTTTTTTTTTTTGTATCAGTATTTTCAGTCTTGTCAGTTTCCGCATGCTACCTCAGTGCTTAATCTCACTCACATCGAGCTATTTTAGCGTTTGCATGACAACTACATTGTCTCATTAAAACTGCAGTGACGCACTGTACGTAGAATTTATGCCACGTCACATGGCTCTTTGCGGTACAAACAACTTTCTCGGCAATGTAAAGTTGCACGTCCTATGGTACTGTCTGTCAATTGTCACTGTTATGTAAATAAAATTAACAGTATGTACCTGTATGTATGTGTTTACCGCTGCTTGCCACTTTAAGAAATGATTATCAGTAAAATTCACCAAAGTCACATGGTTGTCACTATTTGTGCATGACAGGAGAAAAATGAGAAAAGACGGGCCTCATTTATTGTCGTACATTATAATTGTCAATACATTCTTTTTTTTTCATTAGGTATCATCCTAGCACACACAGGAGTGCCTCATGTTACGTGGTATATATTTTGTGGTTACACTGTACTGTATGAGCAAAAACACAAAATTGAAGTCATTGGCTATCTGTAAACTTTTCAAATTATTATTTTTTTTTGTTTGTTTTGTGTGTGTGAAATGATGACAGTCAATGGTACAAATTCAAAAGTGTCTACATTACGTTGGGAAACACCGGGCCACTCGGGCCTGGGAATTGTACCACTGGATTTAGCAGGTCATCATGTATTGCGAGCTGTCTAAAGTAGTTTAGAAATAAAAGCAGAAAAATACTGAGTAAGTGCCAAATATTGTCAGATTCATTGGGTTTTTTTTCCATTCACTAAATGAAAACATAAATGTATCTGCCAAATTCAATTTGCATTTAATGGCTAACTGGTTAGTATATCTGTGTCACAGTTCTGAGTTTGGAATTTGCATATTTCTCCCAGTGCCTGCGTGGGTTTTCACCGGGTATTCCGGTTTCCCTCCAAATCCTCAAAACAACTGTATTCTGGTACCTTTCACTGAACTGTAGTGCAACTGCAGATAAGTGTCAGCAATGCTATGTTTTTTTGTCCCCTCTACAATGGAAGTTCGGCAAGTGGCACAGTGCAAAAATGTCTCTTTAGAGGAAATATTCCTAATAATTTTCTTTAATAATTATCTACAAAATATATTACTAATACTAATACTGATTGGACCAGCAGGATGTGAGTGAGAATCCTAACATGGAACAAGGCAGAAAGTAGTAGGTTCGCTGATCAAGAATTTAATGACTTAGTTGCTACAGGAAAACTATTTGAATGCCTTGCTAGTTTTGATTTGCATTGATTGGTAGCGCTTTCCTGACAAAAGGAGCTGGAAGAGCTAGTGGCCAGGATGTGGGGGGTCCGAAAGGGTCCTGCCTGCTCTGGACCTAGTTTGCGTTGCGTGCAAGTCTTCAATAGTGGGTAGAGTGGTGCTGACAATCCGCTCAGAGGTAGAGAACTGTCTCAACAGGTCTTGTGACAGGCCATGCTTCCTCAGAAGCCTTTGCTGGGCTTTTTTGAGGATGGAGTTGATGTTCGTCTCCCACTTCAGGTTGTGAGACGGTAATTCCTAAGAACTAGAACGTCTTGACGGTTGACACAAGAGAGTTGGACTGGGTCAGGGGCAGTTGTGGTGAAGGATGCCTCCTGAAGTACATCATTATCTCTACAGTCTTCAGAGTGTTCAACGCCAGGTTGTGTTGACCGCACTAAAGCTCCAGTCTCGCCACTTCCTGTCGATACACAGACTCGACGCCGTTTTTGATGAAGCCAATGACTATGGTGTAATCTGCAAACTTCAGAAGTGAGACACTCGGATGCCACAAGGGGCAGTCGTTTGTGTAGAGCGAGGAGAGCAGAGGGGAGAGGACACAACCTTGGAGTGTCCCGGTGCTGATAGTGCACATGAATGAGGTGGTGTCCACCAGCATCACCTGCTGTGTCATGCAACGCACTGCATTTCCCCTTTAAAACGTGAGACTGCTGCTTTTTTGGGGACCGGTGGAGCGTTTGAAGCAGGTTGGTACTTCACCCAGTTCTTGAGACCTGTTGAAGATCTTTGTGAAGACACGAGCAAGTTTGTTTTTGAACTTGTTTTGTCATTTTTTTCCCCAGTGGATCTTTAATCCCACTTCCTGACTCAGAATGTGCAAAATAATTTTCTCTTAGTTATACAATACTACCATATAGGTGTTAATTAAAATTCTGAACATTCTGCTGTATTTGAATTAAAAAATTAAAATGCTCATTTTAATGCATATTTTATTTGATTAATTCTATTGTTATAAATAAATCGACAAAATTGTGAAAAGCAAAATATTAACTACTTCATTTGAGGGATGTGAATGTTAGTTGAGTGAAAATGCACAATTCTCAACAGAGTTAAGATCCACAGTGTGTTTGCACTCACAGAGTTAACAAGTTTGTTTTCAATACTGTCATGCTCAAAGCAAATGTATTTTAAAATGAAAAATGTAACAAGAGACAGCAGTTTGAATGACAGCAAAAGCTTGAGCGCTATTTGACAATGAAGACAAAAGACAATCTGACTGACAAGACGTGTGTTCTACTTGGGCACAAAAGGACTTTGTGTGGGTGTTTGTGTGGTCGACTGATGTTGAGAGTACTTTTATGTCTGTGTGTGGTGTTTTGAGAATCTTGGCCAAGTGTTTGGGCAAAGTGTATTATTCCTGAGATCTGTGCAGGAAAAGATGCTTATCACAGAAACAGATCCCATGAAGGTAAAAAGGGAGAAAAGGAAGTTGCTCAAAATCTTAAAAATAGAGCAACTCAAATCTCGGGAGAGATAATAATATTGATTGGATTACATTGTTAGATTAGGATAATTATCAGTATGCATTCGAGGTTTCCCGTAACTACAGTAGTAGATTCTTAATTTCAAGCAGATTTTGAATTTTCAAAAAGGATCATTATTTCTTGCAGTCATGACTTTGCGCAGCTGTGCATTGTTTTGGTTTGTTTGTCTCTTTATGTGTAGCAGCGTTTTTTGTGTTCTTACGTAAT
The DNA here is from genome assembly GCF_019802595.1 of Syngnathoides biaculeatus. NCBI lineage: Eukaryota > Metazoa > Chordata > Actinopteri > Syngnathiformes > Syngnathidae > Syngnathoides > Syngnathoides biaculeatus. The sequence goes on along the minus strand of NC_084648.1, from coordinate 29,623,696 downwards.
ATTGACTGTGTTTATGCACAGGTCTGTGTCTTATGTTCACATTTCAATGACATTGAAATCTAGAAGAATGAAACCCTTTGGCTGATCTGTTGGCGCTCAAATATTGGATATGTTTTTTGTTTCACTTTGTCAAAAAACGCATTCATTCTTTGCATTGTGTCGTTTTTGCAATTTCAACTTCATCCTGAATGTTCCTTTCCATGTTTTGAACATTTCCCAAGTCAAATTGCAATGTTTGGGCCACCAGCAAATTACTGTATAGGGTTAATCAGGCCAATTCGACTGGTGTTAAACTGCCCATCCACCAACACTGTCGTCATCTACTTTGCATGGATGCTGTTGTGAGTATTTTCCCAGTATTCGAGTCCATACCCTTCATCCATCCATCCATCCATCCATCCATCCATCCATCCATCCATCCATCCATCCATATTCTTAGCCGCTTATCCTCACAAAGGTCGCGGGAGTGCTGGAGACAATCCCAGTTATCAACGGGCAGGAGGCAGGGTACGCCCTGAACTGGTTGCCGGCAAATCACAGGGCACATTGAGACAAACAGCCACTATCACAATCACACCGAGGGGCAATTTAGAGTGTCCAATTAATCTTGCATGTTTTTGGGATGCGGGAGGAAACTAGAGTGCCCAGAGAAAACCCACACAGGCATGCAACATGACGGGGCCGGGATTGAACCCGGGACCTTAGAATTGTGAGACTTTCCAGCAGTACCACCATGCCGCCTGAGTTGATACCCATTAGGCCAAATTTCATCTGGTATTAACTGCTTTATCATTGCTGGGATTGTTTTCAGTTTTTGGATTTTTGCTGTCGTGAGCACGGATGGGCTCATGTGTCACAAGTATCAAAAGGGGTGAGTTCTGTCTAGAATTTGTATTTTTTAAATTTATTTCAGAATTGTTTTTTGTTTTGTTTTGTGCTCCAGAGTACAAAAGCACGTGTCACATCACAGGTGGCAATGCAATGTTTGACAGATAATTGAAATCTAAATTTATAGTTACACTCAGAGACAATTACAGGCTGCAAACACGGCGCTGGTATTGGCATTACTGCAGTGATACACATGATGATACATACAAGTAATCAATGTCTTTCATCCTCATGATGGAACCTTCATCTATGTGGATTGACACATGAAGCGATATAGAGTAAATTTTGCACATTTGCCTGTACGTCAACATTCTAGTTGAAGACTCTAAATTGCCCTTAGATTTGATTTTGAGACATGAGACATGAAGATGAGCCCCACAGTTTGGGGCTCGGCCCATGGTCTCACAGGAATGGGAGGACAAGGAGATGGCGCATTTGTTCTGGTACTTGGACATTAAGTGGATAGCCAGCAAGAACATCAGAGAAAAGATTGGACAGCAGTGGCTAACATGGTGGGACTAAACTAATTCATCGCTCTCCTCGTGGTCAGTATCCTGTGTTTTCGGATCTGCTGAGCCCAATTGACCCCTCCGTAGAAATTGCGTCATCCGCGTCGCTGACCAATCAGAGGCCAGAGATCTGCATAAACCGCCCCCCTTTTTTGGACCCGCAGTTTCCTCTGACAACGTTGTATGGTCCCGTATAGCTTTTGTGAGCGTTTTATCGCGTATTTGGGTTCTTTAACAATAGATATGGTTAAGAGGTGTAGTCACAGACTTTATAATAGTGACGACAGGTATCCTGAAAGGCTAGTTGGTGGCGTTCAATTCGTACCTTTTCCAAAACCGAAGACCCAGTACGAAAAATGTCTTTGACGGATCAAACTTTGTGGAAGACCGCAGGATCAACTGAATCCATCAACCGAAACAGATATGTTTGCACGAAGGTAAGCCCTATATTTTATTTTCAATACATGTCTCATATAAATGAATGAGCAGTTCTTCGCTTGCATAACATAGCTACGTGTGAATGATTGACACACTTGATCTGTGTTAAGCGATATTTTACGATGATCTGACTGCACAAATGTGTCTCTTTGTTGGCGGCTAGGGAGCTAAGCTAAACCGGACTAGCGAGTCCTAAAAGCCTTCAACGTGCACCGAGACACCAAGACTGAAGGAAGGATGTTTGAGGACACTAAAGTAGTGATTGTCGTACTCGGTCAGGACTTACGTAGGTTCGACACTAATTCAAGAATAATTATTGAGGGGAGCGCGTGACGTTACACAAAGAAAACGAGAGAAACAACTCGTAAATCAAGCCTCGCCTTCTTCTTTTCCCCTCGCTGAAATACTTGAATCCCTGCTGTCTGCTTTTCAATGATATTTCACTGTTTGCTAAGAATGCGAGTGAGAAATCAGCCGGTAAATCGGACAGTTTCGCTCTAGTCTTTTCTTGCTGCGCCGCCCTTTTTGCTAATTGTTTGACTGACGTCGGCGCACGTGGCGTGACGTCACTTCAGGAGGCGTGGTTAAGTGCCCTATACGGAGGGGTCAATTAACCACCCAGAACTCCCCACTCCCCATCCTACTTCCCTCACCTTCTACGACAAAAGACTATAAAGGTCGGCCCAATTAGGCTGAGCAACTACCTCTAAGAAAATGGATTTACTTTTAGCTTCAATCAGGCCTGGGAACCGATTCCGTGTTGAAGATGGGAGATAGGTCATAAACGTCAAGCAACGACCTATCACCTGTTTGAACCGACACGCACACACAGATACACTTGTGTAACTCGGCAGGAGAAAAGAAGACAACGTTGATGTTAGATTAATTGGATATAAAGTTATCTCAAATTTACTCTCTTGGTTGTTTTTAATGCTTCTTTGCTTAATTTGATGCAATCAAGAGGCCCATTGGCTGCCATGAAAAGTTTTGCTGTGATTTGTTTAAAGGTCAAGTGTTTTAGAATGTTTATAGGGATGACACCCGGGCTTTAAAAGTCAAGTGTCATCCCTATAAACATTCTAACATATTTATTGTAATAAAAAATACATATCACATTATTCACTGCAATGTCTATACGAAAAAATAAATATGAGGGGAGAGCGAGTCATCCGTGCGCAAATTTGCAGAAGTGTCATCCAACATCCAAGTGGTCGCCATATCGGTTGCATCTCCTGTCCGTAACGTCACCCCGGACATTCGCCATTGAAAACACGCTGTGGACCCTACTGTGGGAGACGAACACGCCCCTTCTGACACGGAAGCTCTTTTCGAAGAAGAAAACATCTTACAACTGAATGAAGTTACCGGGGCAATATTACCCTATTGTTTTGAGCCATGTTTAGATGGTATGTGATCACGGCCAAACCGCCTCACCTTCCGATCCACTTCCCTGGCGTAGATGAGCCATTGCGGCTGGCTGCGACGAGCCACCCTGGCCAAGAAGGCCGGTGGCTGGCTTGGCCTTGTTGGCAAGGCTGGGAAGGCCGAGCCATCCCCCAGCCTTATCGGCCGGGGTGGCGCATTTTCAGCGCCGAGGTGGCTTATCATGGCGTCGAGCTGGGCCGCTTTACGGCGTTGTTCATACCCGCCACCGTCCGCGATGAAAAACACCGTCGAGCCGGGCTGCTTTACGGCGTTGTCGTCGCACGCGGCTGAGTGCGCCATTGTCAGGAGTGTTGTTCATACCTGCTGCTGTCTGCGAGCCGACGCAGCAGCCTTCGCCGGCGAGCCCGAGGCGGAAACCATTCGACGCGCACATCGACACATTTAGCACGCCTGTCATACGTACGCAGATCTTTTGCTACGTTATGAGAGACGGATTACGTAGTTCACCCCAATCCATTTTTCACAACAAACCGGGTCTCTTGCAAACTTATGAAGGGTAAATCCATCCTGCCAAGTGTTCGAGCAATATCCAGCAATGCAACGAGCCGGCATTTTGGTTAACATGAAGGAACAACGAGCTAGCTTCCCGCAGGTAGAACTAATAGAAACAAACGAGTCCGCTGGAGTGCACTCCGACCCCGTACGTCACTTCCTGCTTCTTCTCGAAAAAAAACCCTGAGTGGATTTTCTTGGCGGGTGTTACAAAAAGCCATATCCGTCAAAATTATGTATTTTAGTGAAAAAACAGATGGGTCCGTACCGGCTGGCGTTTTTTTTTTCATTAATAACATACTAAAAATCATCCATTTCATGACACCTGACCTTCAAACAGTGTGATGCAAACAACAGCAGACAACATAAAGACTGATGATCTCGAGAGGATGGTGAAGCAGGGTTTATACTCAGTCTGACCCCAAAAATTTAAGGGCTTTTTAGGGGCATTCTTAGGGTCTGACACGAAAAATTTAGGGCCGACATGAAAAATTTAGGGCCAAAGTGGGAAATCAAGAGTAAGGAAAAAAAGACTCACCCAATGGTGCCATCAACCATTCTTGGTTCATCAAATGTTCCAGTACCTCAGTACCTGTGACAGTGATCATCTGTCGCCCCTTGTGGGAGTTCTCATTGATATGACCATTGTCAACGTCTTCACATAACAGTATAAAGAAAAACAGATTGTAACTACAATTGCAACTATATACACAAATATCTTCTACTGATGTCTGTCTCAGCACCCCTACTCTGGCTCCTTGAGCCTACCCAGTGCCTCCTCTTTGTTGCTGCAGGGGTGCCAAAGTGGCTCTCTTGTCCTTTGCTCTGCCTCTGAGTGCATTGGCCTCGGTGATAAACCTCAGATTCCTCTTTTCTTCTGCCTCCTCACACAGCCTGTCAGCCTTCTCAATAAGCGTTGATATGTCAGTCTCTATTCTGGCTTTTTTGGCTTTGAGGCAGTAGAGGTGAAAAGTGGGCAGCGATGCCAAATGTAGCCAGGTACGAAGTCTTCCTTTCCCCAGAGTGGTAGTTTTTAGCAATGTCACTGTCTGGGAACATGACTGCAAACACTTTCAAATTATTTTCACAAGATTTGTAACTATAATGGTTCCAGATCACTTCTACAGTCTACACGATCTCTGCCTTTAATGAGTCTGCCTTTGTGTATTGAACTACGTTCATAAAGCCTGACTTCCGGCTGGTTGAAGTCGATGACTGGACAACTGTAGGTGCGCATGCACTGCTAGTACCACTGCCTGAAGTTGATGCTTCACTATCTTGATATTTTAGAAACAGATTCATACCAACGGAAGATGAGAGAGTCTTCGCCAAATCAGCGTGTCTCCTGTTTTTCTGGTGCGACTCCAGCGCTTTGACGCCCACCTTTTCAAGCTGGTAACTCTGCTTGCACAAATGGCAGTAAGACATGTGCCGATCTTTTGGATCTCGACAAACTCAGCTCCCAAACTCCTTACTTTCAACCCAAGCTTCTTGAAAAATGCACTTCCCCGTGATACAAGTTGGATCGATGAAAGAACTACACTACGTCGTAACGAAGACGAAGTGAAATGCCTGCTCACGGAAACAAACAATGGAATATCGACAAGATGGCGACCAGTTGTCAACACGGTGACTTCCGTTGACAATTTCCGGCTTTTTTGGACGCCAGACGGATAGCTATTTTTTAAAAATAAAAGATATATTTTTTTTTTAGGGAGAATTTTGGCGGTAGAGGTCCTCCCTTTGATTTTTTTTAATTTAAGGCCTTTTTAGGAGCTTGACTGGTTTTCGCGGATTTTTAAGGATTTTTAGGAGCCCCTAAATGCACCTTCGAAAATTTAGGGGTTTTTAGGGACTTTTAGGGCCGCGTGCGAACCCTGTGAAGACATTGCAAAGACTTTTGTCACATTTGCTTTGTTTGTCACATTTGTTTCATTGTGATGCAGACTGTGCTAAGGTATAAAAATGAGGATTCATGGAGATTAAAACGGGTTAGAGGTTGTGAAAGAGAAGCATCCCACGTTCTCCTCGCAAGCCAAAAGTTCCTCGTCTTCCTAGTTGTACTTTAAATGTCCTGGGTTGCGTAAACCCGACAGTTGACATCTTCTGGGGTTTCCTTGGTGGTTTGCTATGATTACAATCATTTTAACTGCCGTTTGTTCTTTCACACCGCATGCAGCTGCATACCAACATTCTGTACCTTCCCCACATCCGCATGCAGAATCGCTTTTTAAAAACTCTTTGCTGACAAAACATGAATGGTTTTAAACCCAATAATGGTTCAAGGAGTGTGTCTGCGAGTAAAAATGAATGCAATTCATGAAATGGCCATCCAAAACAATGACAATTTTGTCTTCCATTAGCTTCTCCAGGTGGTTTGTACTCTCTTGTACCAAACCTTTACTTTCTTTTGGCGTGTCCCTTTTGGGGTCGCCACAGCGTGTCATCTCAGATGAACGCATATATATGTTTGGCACAATTTTTACGCCAGATGCCCTTCCTGACGCAACCCTTCTCAGTAAATTCCTGACCATCTGGCAATACCAGCATCATAGCGTGCAGAATGAAGGATCTCACTTGGCGATGTTAGTGCCCACAAGGGGCAGCACAATTCAAATTAATTGCTCTTGGATGACAAGCTTGGCTTATCGCTTCACACTTATATTTTGTGTCCTGTTGCTTGTCATCTTTTCCATGTAGAGTTGTCTTGTTCCTTTGATAAAGTTGCTGATTTCTCACGTTTGCTGGTGATGCATGATTTCACTGCTCAGTTTCTGATTGTTTTCCTGACCTCTCCCCTCGATCTGACTGCCTGGATGTTGTTGGCAACCCCGATGATGGCCATGTTTCCTATTCCTGTCTGCCTCATATTTCTCAGTCTACCTCTGTTACACAACTGCATTAACATTTTTTCATTATTGTTTTGACTTCAATCACTCATTTTAATTACTTTCAATCATTAATTTCACAATATGCTTTTGCAGTATGTGCTGGCTCTTAGATTGATTACTTTTTTCTATTTCATTTTGATTAATTGTGGATTGATTGGATAACCAAAAGGAGGGAATTGTGTTGGAAATTTCATGTATTTCATATACATCAAATATTCATTCTACTTTCAAGACTTTGTTCTTCTAGCTCTCCTGGTCACCCTGTTCGTAACACTTGTCGGACAAGGCTTTATCATTCTGGAGTTCAACTGGCTCCATCTGTATAAAAATAGGTACAGCTGGACATAGATTGTTTTTTTTTTTGGTCTGTCTCTCTCACTTTAATATCACCAAGGGACTGATTGCCTCCTCACTTATGTTGTGAAAATTATTATTTTTTTTGACAAAAACACCCCCACCGCACAATAAAATCAGCCCCTTTTAACAACGCAAACAAAGACAAAAAAAAAAAAAACACAATTCACATGGCAGGTAGCTATCATTTGACAATACTGTTAAATATCAAAATTCCAACTGATAAATTCGATTCAAGCAACGTTTACTTGCTTAGCTTTGTAAGTCACATTTTGTAGATTAAGAAATGTTTAGAAAATAGCCCTTTTGAAAGGGTAAAATAGCATAAATGTAATAAAATTAAGTCAGTATGCACACTCCATCTTAACATGCACATAGATTATTAACAAGATGTCTAAAACAGCAAGTGATTAGGAACACTTTCAAAGGTTATTCTATTTTGGCCATGTAGGTGAATGTCCTGTACTAAGAAGCATTATCAGGACACAGACTTTCTTTCGCTCTCTCCTTATGTCACATTATCATTACAAACACTATTAAGTCCTTCGGTTTACCATCCAAAAAATTATCACAACCAGTTTGGTGGTTCAAGCTCGACAACAAAAGTATCAAAGAAAAAAAAAGTGCATGAGATTTAAAAAAAAAAAAAAAAGGCGTTTGATTTTAGAAGATGAAGGTTTTGGAAAAGGTTGTCCGTTTAGGATGTCTGGCACTGAACACCTCCAGTGCTGGCATAGTCATCCTCATCCATGTAGTACTGCTGATGCCTGTGTCGTTTCCTGTTCTCGAGGTCACAGTCCTCAAGGTCGGCGTAGATGTAGAGGTCATCGTCCATGCTCTCCGGTTGCTCTGCGTCCAGCTTCACCGGAAGGTAGCTCTCCAACTCCTTTAGTTTGTTCTTTGGAAGGAAGTTGGCTTTTGGGAACACCACCTACAGGAGAGAGTTTTCATTCCACATTTAGTCAAGGTTGCAATACTTTGTATGCCATTGGTTGCACGTATGTGTAAATATAGCTCTCTTACAGAAAAGTGAATAATAAGTCTGCCTTTCTCAAATGGTCGGCGATGCATTGGCATCCCCTCATTGCAGACGCACTTTGTATCGCCGGGTTTGATCAATTCCCCTATTGGAATACAGAGGATATCATGCGTGACTTGATTTTTGTCAATACTTTTCCGAGAAAAAATGTAGACAGTCTTGTTCTGACCTGGATGGGAGGTGACGAGGAGGGTTCGGTTGTCAAGTGTCTGAACAGGCTTCTGGAAACCACATAAAGCTTCTACCAGCTGCAACTCCATCGACATGGCCAAATCATCTCCTTTCCTGGAAGTAGATTTCCAAATTAGAATTACAGTAATATTGGAGATCCCCACCCCCGCACTGTTTTATAAACTACGCATAGTACACATATCATGACAAGAGGATGCTGCCCCTTCTGGTAAGACCGTGTTAGCCTAACATGGTAGTGATGTGACATAGTCCACGACATCAATAAGTACACTAAGCCTAGCCACTCTCCACATCTCAACCCCATTAAAAAAAAAATCTTTAGAGGGAGCTAGAAGTCTGTGTTGGCCAGTGACAACCCCCAAAAACTCTATGGAGGAATAGGCCACAATATTGTACCAGCAACAGTGTGTGAAAATCTTGTCAAGACTTAACATGTACAGTATATACATATGGATTCTCTATCATAAGTGAGGTATACCTATGATGAAAATTACAGCCCAGTCTCATATTGTTAAGTGGGAGAACTTACACAATTAGTGGTTGAATAAAAAAAATAAAAAAAATGTCCAACTGTACGCCAGAGTATTATAAGCCATGTAAACTCCAGCAGTTCTAATCACTTCTATACAGGACATAGAATTATGAGACGTCTACTAAAATTCACTACTAAGTCACTAAAATGTGGTGTTGGGTGTCCTAAGTGGTTCCAACAGCTCTCACTCTCTGGCAAGAATTGCTACAATGAGTGTTTCTGTGGCAACTTTTGTCCATTCCCGAAGGCATTTGTGAGGTGACGGTGAATGGCTTTCAATCTCTTTACGTCGACCCAAGGTGATTTGAGTAGGAAGTTCTTTTCACCTATAATATTTAAGCAGTGGGGCAGTGGTACAGAAAATGACCCTCTCCAAACAGTTATCAGAAAATTGGAAGAGTATAATTGTCCAAATATCTCCCATATACCATGAAAAAGCCTACCCTGCTTCTTCTTTTCCTTTCGGCTTGTCCCGTTAGGCGTCGCCACAGCGTGTCATCTTTTGCCATCTTAGCCTATCTTCTGCATCTTCCTCTCTAACCCCAACTGCCCTCCTGTCTTCCCTCACCACATCCATAAACCTTCTCTTTGGTCTTCCTCTCGCTCTTTTGCCTGGCAGCTCCATCCTCAGCACCCTTCCACCAATATACTCACTCTCTCGCCTCTGAACATGTCCAAACCATAGAAGTCTGCTGTCTCGAATCTTGTCTCCAAAACATCCAACTTTGACTGTCCCTCTTATGAGCTCATTTCTAATCCTATCCAACCTGCGCACTCCGAGCGAGAACCTCAACATCTTCATTTCTGCCACCTCCAGTTCTTCTTCCTGTTGTTTCTTCAGTGCCACCGTCTCTAATCCGTACATCATGGCCGGCCTCACCACTGTTTTGTAAACTTTGCCCTTCTGTCACATAACACACCAGACACCTTTCGCCAGCTGTTCCAACCTGCTTGGACCCGTTTCTTCACTTCCTTACCACACTCACTGCTGCTCTGGATTGTTGACCCTAAATATTTGAAGTCCTCCACCCTCACTATCTCTTCTCCCTGTAACCTCACTCTTCCCCCTCCACTTTTCTCATTCACGCACATATATTCTGTTTTACTTCGGCTAATCTTCATTCCTCTCCTTTCCAGTGCATGTCTCCATCTTTCTAATTGTTCCTCTGCATGCTCCCTGCTTTCACTGCATATGACAATATCATCTGCAAACATCATGGTCCAAGGGGATTCCAGTCTAACCTCATTTGTCAGCCTATTCATTACCACTGCAAACAGGAAGGGGCTCAGAGCTGATCCCTGATGCAGTCCCACCTCCACCTTAAATTCCTCTGTCACACCTAAGGCACACCTCACCATTGTTCTGCTGCCATCATACATGTCCTGTACTATTTTAACATACTTCTCTGCCACACCAGACTTACGCATGCAGTACCACAGTTCCTCTCTTGGTACTCCGTCATAGGCTTTCTCTAGATCCACAAAGACACAATGTAGCTCCTTCTGACCTTCTCTGTACTTTTCCACTAGCATCCTCAAGGCAAACAATGCATCTGTGGTACTCTTTCTAGGCATGAAACCTTCCTGTTGCTCACAGATACTTACTTCTGTCCTGAGTCTAGCCTCCACTACTCTTTCCCATAAATTCATTGTGTGGCTCATCAACTTTATTCCTCTATAATTCCCACAGCTCTGAACATCCCCTTTGTTCTTAAAAATGGGAACTAGAACACTTTTCCTCATTCTTCAGGCATCTTTTCGCCCACTAGTAAAAAGCCTACCCTGCATTCTACATAATAAATGTGGAAATGTTACCATGTAAAACGTGGATGTTCTTGCAGGTCCAGGACAATAATGATGTCACCTGGCTCAAGACCTGGCTCTTGGTCTCCCGCCCCATGGAACACAATTTTCTGTCCATCTCTCATTCCTGTGCAATGTAACATTTAGCATTTGCTTTGATGTTCTCCCCCGAGCAATTTAGAGTTACATTCTGATCGACTCTTCCGTCCTTCTCACCCTTGTCAATGTGGACTTCCAGAATCTTCTTCTGCCGCAACATCTTCCGTCCCCCGCATGCTTTGCAGCGGTCTTTCTGACTGATTCGCTGTCCTTGGCCCTGACAGCTGTGACACACTGTGGAGACCTGCTGGACCATACCTGGAACAAGTTGGTGTACACGCACCTGCATGCCCGTACCATGGCATGACATACACATCTGGGCTGCCCCTTTACGACTGCCACGACCTGTCAACAGAATATTAAACAAGCTATCAAAGGTCACTTTCTGTGGTATGGCAGTTGGTTGCAGCAATAAGGACTTTTCCACACATCAATTGTTAATAATTTTTCAAAATATTCTGGCCTTTTTGTCCACTGTTAAAATGAAATCAGACATTTGGGTAAAGGCCATGGAAAGAAGCCCGACATTTAATTAACATTTAATTAAATGCAGTTGCGTATCGACAGGAAGTGGCGAGACTGGAGCTTTGGTGCGGTCAACACAACCTGGCAATAAACACTCTAAAGACTTTGGAGATTATTGTGGACTTCAGGAGGCATCCTTCAACACATCTGCCCCTGACACTGTCCAACTGTCTCGTGTCAACCGTTGAGAGCTTCAAGTTCTGGGGAATTAGTCTCACATGACCTAAAGTGGGGGACAAACATTAACTCCATCCTCAAAAAAGCCCAGCAAAGGATGTACTTCTTGTGGCTTCTGAGGAAGCACGGCCTGTTACAAGAGCTGCCTTGACAGTTCTACACAGCGGTCATCCAATTAGTACTGTGTACCTCCATCAGTCTGGTTTGGGGCCGCCACAAAACAAAAAAAAAAAAAAAAAAGGACAAACTCAGACCGCAAGGGACAATCACAACCGGCAAACGGATTGTCAGCACCACACTACCCACTATCAAGCATGTAACACGAACTAGGCCCAGAGTAGGCAGGACCCTCTCGGACCCTCCACATCCTGGCCACCAGTTCTTCCAGCTCCTTCCGTCAGGACAACGCTACCGATCAATGCAAATCAAAACTAGCAAGGCATTAGAACAGTTTTTTTCCCCTCTAGCTACTAAGTCATTAAATTCTTGATCAGCGAACATACGATTTTTCTGCCTGGTGCCATGTTAGGACACTCACTCACATCCTGCTGGTACAATCAGTATTAGTAATATATATATATATATAATTTTTTTTTATATTTTGAAGAGTGCATGATTTGTCACTTTAAACGGCTCCCTTTTCATAATTGACATTAACACACTTATCTATATAGATTTTACATCTTGCAGTCTTATCAGGAATCGGAGTGTGGGAGAGGGGTTAATGCAAGCACAGGATCGTATGAATGAAGCAAACTTGCATGGCAGGTAGGATGACAAAGTTAAAAAACAAGAACTCCATGTCCAGGCGGCAGTGTGCAGAGAGCTCTGCGACGTCAGTAAAGCATTTTTTGTGGATGTAAAACCACACCTCGCCGCCTTTTGTTGTACCTAAAACCCTGTGTAACATTCTGGTCAGTGTAGTTTTCAGATGGGAAGCAATACATTGTCGTGTCGTAGATGCATTAACAAAGCCAAGTCTCTGTGAAGTGACTTACTGAGATGACCACCTGTGGGCATCCATCTGGCATTTTTTTTTCAGTTTGGGGCCATTTATTTTAGGTTGAGAGTTTTCGGTTGCTAAATTTGAATACCAAAATTCTGACTTTGATGCCAACATAAGGTACATCCAAAATGATACACAAACTACACCACAAAATCCCAAATTATCAGTAAATGGAGTGGATTAATTGCCAAAACGTGCTTTTTCAAAATCTTAGTATTGATATCACTTCTAAAGTGTTTTAAATACACTACACTGCAAAAAGTATTTACTCATCAGCCTTAACTCACATGGTATTATTTGGTATCCCATTCTGAGTCCAACAATTCAGCTATAATTGACCCCTCTGTGGATATTGCGCAATCCGCGTCACTGACCAATCAGAGGCCAGAGATCTGCATAAACCAAAGCCCGTTTTTTCTCCCGCCATTTTCTCAGACAACATTGCATGGTCCAGTATAGGTTTAGTGAGCGTTTTATCGCGTATTTGGGTTATTTAACAAAAAATATGGTTAAGAGGTGTAGTCACGGACTTTGTAATAGTGATGACAGGTATCCCGAAAGGGTAGGTGGTGGAGTTCGATTCGTACCCTTTCCAAAACCGAAGCCCCAGTATAAAAAATGCCTTCGATGGATCAAACTTTGTGGAAGACCGCATCATCAACTAAATCCATCTAATATCAACCGGAACACATATGTTTGCACGAAGGTATGCCCTATATTTGATTTTCAATACATGAATTTGAAGTTCTTCGCTAGCATAACACTGCTGCGTGTGAACGATTGACACACATATTCTTTGTTGAGCGATATTTAGCAATGATCGGACTGCACAAACATATTGATTTCTTGTTGGCTCGCGGCCGAAAGTTAACCAGACTGTGTTTGCACGAAGATATGCCCTAAATTTGATTTTTAATACACGTATCGTATAAATGAATGAGACGTTCTCCGCTAGTATAATACCGCTACGTGTGAACGATTGACACACTTATTCTTTGTTGAGCGATATTTAGCGATGATCGGACTGCACAAACGTATCGATTTCTTGCTGGCTCGCGGCCGAAGCTTAACCAGACTGTGTTTGCACGAAGATATGCCCTAAATTTGATTTTTAATACACGTCTCGTATAAATGAATGAGACGTTCTTCGCTAGCATAACATTGCTACGTGTGAATGATTGAATGAAATCAGAAGCATGGCGTCTCTCTCAGTTAAGAATGTATTGTATTCAGAATCTATAATATATCGTTGATTTGAATGAAATCAGAAGCATGGAGTCTGTCTCAGTTCAGAATGTATTGTATTGTATTTGCCATTTTTACTGTTGGTCTTACGTCAGCGCACGTGGCGTGACGTCACTTCAGGAGGCGTGGTTAAGTTCCCTGTACGGAGGGGTCAATTGCTTCAACTTTATGAGAAGGCTTTCAACATGGTTTAGGAGTGAGTTTATGGTACTTTTTGCTTATTCATCCAGAAGCACATTTGTGAGCTTATGCACTAATGTTGACCAGGAAGGGGCAGCTCTCTGTTCACTCAAAATCAACTCAAAAGGTGTTGAAACCTGTTGAGGGCGTACCAGTCATATTCATTGATATCAAATTCTCTTATCCATGCCTTTATGGGCCTTGCTGTGTGCACAGATATGTTGGAACAGGAAGTGTAAATCGTCAAACTATTTGACTGTCGCAATGGTCTTGGTATTTTGAAGCATTCAGAGTTCCCTTCACTGTAGCTGTGGGCTAGTATTTTGGACATTTCCAAATTTGTGGGAACAGTTTAGAGATGGCCACTTCCTGTTCCAACATGACTGCATTAGTTCACAATTCAAACTTCATAAAGACACAGATGACAGAGTTTTATGGGGATGAACTCGACTGGACTGCACAACCGTGACCTTAACTCTCAATGGAACACTTAAGGATGAATAACATGCTCCTAAGCCTTGTAGAAAGACTTTCCAGAAGAGTTTAAGATGTCATACTTGCTGAGGGTGGACCGATGTCATATTAAACCCGATGGATTAAGAATGGGTTGTCACTTAAATTCAGATCTCAGTCAAGGCAGGTGAGCAAATACTTTTGGCAATATAATGCATTTAATTTATTTCCTTCCCTGTTGACCAGTAGCATAACCTATGAATTAACATACTGTCTCTTTCAATACCTGCAAACAATTACAACAGAAAAAGGCTGAAATTGCCTGTCCAATGACTAGTTCAAGGCATATCCTGCCTCTTTTCTGAAATCAATTGGAATAAGCGCCAGAACCCCCACAACCTGAGTGAGGATAAGCAGTTCAGAAAATGGATGGGTGAAATTGTTTAAATGTCTAATAACAAATATCACAAGGCTTTTTTTTTTAGCTATAAAATGCAATTTAGCAAGGACAAAATAGCTAAACTTATTTAATACTGTAGATATCCCAAAAAAACCAAAAAGAAAACTTGAGGTCTACTGAAACTAAAATGAAGAAGGTCCAAGATGGCATTGGTATGTGATGACTAGTATTTATCGTGTGTTTTCTGTTGGCTTGACTGTGCTGGATGATGTAAATAGGCTACCAATTGAGGTATGTTGAGCAATGGGCAATCCATCCATCCATTTTCTGACCCACTTATCCTAACAAGGGTCGGTGGAGTGCTGGAACCTATCTCACCTATAATCGGGCAGGAGGCGGGGTAGACTCTGAATCGGTCGCCAGGCAATTCACAGGGCACATAGCGAAAACAGTTGCACTCATAAACACACCTATTGGCAATTTAGAGTCTCCAATTAATGGATGTTTTTGGCATGCTGGAGGAAACCACAGTGCCCAAAGAAAACCCACGCGGGCATGGGGAGAACATCCAAACTCCACAGAGGCATTTGAAACCCAGTCCTCAGAACTGTGAGGCCAACGCTCAAACCAGTTGCACCACCGTGGTGCAATGGGCAATATTTAGCCTAAATAATAATTCCATACATTTCCCTTTTATCATTGGTTAAAGATTAATTTTATAAACTTAAATTACATAAATTTTAACACAGTATGCACTACTACATATTTTACAGTCCACCACAGTGTGCAAAAACACATATATTTTTTGTCTCGCTGTTTGAAGTAAAATCAGAGTAAACCTTTCCTGTTTCAGGTCAGTCAGGATCACCCAAATTCTTTTTTGTTAAATTCCACAATAATGGGAGTGACTTTCTTTGAGAATTTTATATTATTTTCTTCAAGGTCAAAAGTTAAATACATTTCCTTAGTATCAAATAGAATTTCCATTGAACGGCGTGACTTTAGTCAAACATTTTAGGTAACCTTCTACCGGCTTCCCACTTAAAAATCCTGGACATATTTTATATTAATGACTGACAACTCGAAGCAAGTACACAGAGCCTCTGCTTGGAGAACTGTGATAGTGATGTACCATGATACCTTTTTAAATACCGGTATCCTGTGTAACCCATATATATGGGATATTTTTGTAAACCTGCACATTAACAAACCTTTCCAGAGTATACCATTACATAAATACAATCCTTTACTGACTCCAAAAAAGGAACTCTATGTGTGCGATACAACATACCTTCACATCTCTCACAAATAGTATTCTTCTGGACAGAAAGTTTTCTTGTGGCTCCATTATAAAGATCTTCTAGGGTTACTGAAATCTGGTGCACTATGTTCTTCCCTGCAGTTGGGTGGGTGGATGGGAAATTCAATGGTGTTAATACTATATACTGTATGTATGTCACATTTCAGAAAAATAATAGTTTTTGAATCAGGAAATCAAGCGTATCTAAACCTTTTCTCTCTCTGTGCATCCGACTACCCCCTCCAAAGAACAAGTCAAAGATGTCCATCGGTGATGCAAAACCTCCTCCTCCACCACCACCACCACCACCAGGTCCTCCTTCCTTTATGGCCTTTTCACCTCCACGGTCATAAATTTCTCTCTTCTTGGGATCTGACAACACCTCATAGGCTTGTGAGATTTGCTTGAACTACAAAGAATCACAAAATACTTTTTCAGATGGGAACAATGTGGCTAAATGTATCAATCTCTGTAATTTGTCGAGACACTCATTTTCATCACAATTTGTCCACTTCTTCTTACCTTCTCTCCTTCAGTTGGATTTTTGTCAGGATGATATTTCAAAGCAAGTTTGCGGTAAGCCCTTTTTAATTCATCGGGGGTTGCATTCGGTTTGACACCCAAAGTGTCATAGAATCCAGTTTCCTTTACCATGTTTGCCTTGAGATGATAACCTTGAAAAAACAGAGAATAAAACATATTGATTCATGACATTCCCCTCTTATGTTTTAAGACATATAAACATACATATCTCTTGGGAACATGGACAAAAAAAAAAACCCCAACCTTGACACCTGGTTCAACTTTAAACAGACGATATTCAAGGGAGTGCTCAAATAAATGTTTCTTTAGCATTTACACGTAATAACTTCATATTGGTATTCCAAACGCTATGCAGTAATGCATATTCAGTATCACAATAATATCAATGATTTTGTCGCACCATGTGGTGGCTATTTGTTGTGTCGTTTTGACTATGCATCTAATTTACATTCGCTTGTACAATCACATTTGTTTGGGAAATAGAAAGACGGAAACATATCAAAGTTAGCCTGTCTATTTTCATTGAAAGGTGGCTATAAAATAGTGACAACTTGTGACCACGTAGCACAGGGAAACTGTTCTCAAGGTTTCGTTTCTCCGGCCCTGCTCACGTTAGCGTCGATACATCGTCGATGCATGGCTGATGCTAACATGCTAGCTGAGATGCGACGGTAATAATTCCAACATTATTATTAACGGAGTTCGGAAACTAGCATTCACAAAGCGCGTAAGCTTGTAATAAGACATCCAAACCTTAGTTGAAGAAATACGTTGATGCCGCAAAAAAGGTCAAGCGAAGAGTTCAAATTCCAGAATTTTCTCTGCTGTGGGGGAAGGACTGCAGTGACGTAAGCATCAAGCGCCGCTAGAAGGCAACAAAGCGACCGTGGGTCGTCTTGTTAACCTAGATGTTGAATAATTTATATTTTGTCCCAGCTATAATGATAAAATGCAAATTTGTAGGCTTGTCAGTCAGGAAGACACGCACAAACCTATTCTGCTGCCTCACCTTCAACCAGTTGTTCTTGGTCGTGGGCCAGAAACCACTATTAAAGACAAAAAATGCTCCAGGGAACAAGGTAAATACTGCAGTTTCGACTCAATCGTGCTTGTTGTGTCCAAGCAAAAAGGTAGCTTTACTTACCATTCCACTTAAGTATGAAGTAAGCTACATAAAGTTCGTATCAAAAGAGTCAATCTCGAGAGTCAATTTTGAATCCACGAATGCTGCAGATTTTAATCAATGCAAAAATATTTGGCCTTTATTTGTATGACTCAGAAGATTATACAGTGGTAGTCTACTTAATGAAATATGACTTAATCTACGTTATTTTCAAAAAGTCAGTTAAAATGTAATGCTGACTAATTATTAATTCCAAACTATCCCTTCTCAATCAGTTGTGTTGAAAGCAGACTGCAGCAAAGGATTTGTCAAAGTTAAACAGGTAAGAGAAAATGCAAACATGTACAACTAATATTGCACATTGGAAACTCACAATCAACTGGGGCTAGTTACTGAATTTGTTTCCCATATCTTTTCCAAAGCTTGGTGGAAACCCTACCTCCATAGACTCTGTGGTGGTGGGTCAGGGAAAGGAGGTTAAAATGAAGCCTGGTCAATTACTCTGCCTTGTCAATGAGCTGTATCCATACACTGTCCAGTTCAAGGATGATCCCGAAAGTGGCTTCAGTCATTGTAAGAGACCACGTGATGTGTCTTCAAAGGATAAATGTCTTCCAGAGGCTCCCACTGTAAAAGCAAGCAAAAAGACAGAACAATTGCTTGATTCTATCAGAGCAGGAGAGTCAAGGGCAATCACCGTAAGGAATTTCCAACAGAAAATTTATCGATGTATGAACTTGTGATTTATTTTGAGTAATTAATTACAAATAGTTGTGACTATTTTTTTTGATAATGCATGATGCAACCATCCCTCTTCTTTATGGGTGACATCTTGATGATCAGTTATGTACAGTAAATCAACCAATAATAAGATACCATGTACTTTCATGTAGTGGACAGTATGGGGGTGGGGGTGGGGGTACCTTAGAAAAGTAAAGCAAATGTATTTATCCAGTGCATTTTATACACCAGGCAACTCAATGTACTTTACATGATTGAAAGCATTTAAAAACAAAGAAAAAACGAAAATAAACATTTAAAATGGAGGAAAAACTAAATGTGCAATTCAAATGGTATAGATTGCAAGAACTATCATTTAAAAATGGAAATCTAAAAAGCCTGAGAAAAATAGTTTTTAAAAATATTCACACTTGGGCTGACGTCACCTCTGTTGGCAACTTATTCCATTTGTATGTAGCCTAATAGCTAAATGCTGCTTCACCATGTTTGGTTAGGACTCAGTCCTCCACTATTTGACCTAAATGACGATCTCAGGGTGTTAGACCTTTAGTAAACTCACTTGACTGACGTGAGCAATTGATTATTTGCTGCAAATCAGCAGGCACGCACTTCGCAACAGGTTTGAAAATATCAGATGATGTTGAGTCAAGACACCTCGTTGATTGTTTCAGTTGCGAAACCATTTTCTCTACAGTTGTTTGGGCATTGGTTAAATTCCGGCATGGTATTTTTTTTTGTTTTATCTGGTTGGCCTCAGGTGTAGTGTCATTTTATCATTTTGATAGTTTGATTTATATTTAAACTGATGGATTATATTTTGTCACTAAAATAAGATAATTCATTTAATTTCTCAGCTGTTAGGAGTTTTTAAGCTCTCTGATTCGGGGTGATTGTGAGCTTATGAACCAAAGAGTGCGAGTGCTGTTGAAGTTCTTACTGATGATTTTAGAAAAGTGCTGCCGAGCCCTATCTCTTAGTTAAAATTACAAAGACTGTATGTAGTGGTCATAGTCAATTTGGAGTTAAGTTTTTCTCCACTTACGTTCTAACTTCCTACACTTTGATTTGATGAGCTCTTTACCATCATTGTACTCCTCCACTAAGTTCTAGGTCACCTCAAAGTTATCTTATTCGTAGTAAGCGTGACAGCATTCATGACAAGTGAGATTTTCCAGGTGAAATTGTCTAAAATTTCATCAACTGTCTAAGTATTCAGTTTGGGGCACAGCTATGGTCTCCATAAACTAAGCGGCAGTGCTCTCATGTACAGTTGAAACCAGATGTTTGAATACACGGTGCAAAAACATCCATCCATCCATTTTCTTTGCCACTTATCCTCACAAGTGTCACGTGAGTGCTGGAGGTTATCCCAGCTGTCAACGGGCAGGAGCCAGTGTACAACCTAAACTGGTTGGCAGCCAATCACAGGGCATATAGAGACACATTTCAAATCATTTTTGGAACTCATGAGCGCGCTGAACAGGAACAAGCAGATTGTTTTCAACATAAAGTTAAAAAGATACATATAGGTTTTGGAGCAAAATTTGCTGCCATCCAAGCAACACCTTTTTCAGGGTTCCGCCTACTTATTTCAGCAAGACAATGCCACACTCACAATCACACCTAGGGGCAATTTAGAGTATCCAATCAACGTGGTATGTTGTTTTTTTTTTTTTTTTTTTTTTGCCACGATGTGGATGGAAACCGGAGTGCCCGGAGAAAACCCACGCAGGCATAGGGAGAAATATGCAAACTCCACACAGGCAGGCCGGGATTGAACCCTGGACCTCCGAACTGTGAGGCCAATGGATGCCAACAATACGTCACGATTGCCGAAAGGAATGTTTGTTCCAATGTACCGCTAGTTTGTTGCCACGAACGCTGATTATGTTGCACTAAACTTTCAGCATCTTCAAAACATTGCGAGTATAGACCATTCGTGTTTATTTCTTGACAGGCCAGTGCATTAAACTTTTATTCACATATTTTTTTTTTTTTGATGAAAAATTTTAAAAAACATTTTATATCAGGTTCTACTAATATCAGTTGAAATTGGAAATGATCATTTTTGTGTTTGAAGTTTTAGTTTTCTATTTTAGTTATGTATTTATTTTATTTTTAATTTATAGTTATGTTATATTAATCCAGTAAGTTATTTTAAGGCCGTCCCTCATCACACCTGCAACTTTATCTGCGAGCATGACTGAGCACACCTGTACATTTTTCAAATGTGAGTGACTGTGTGTATGTATATTTTTATATATATTAAAGGGAACTGATTATACTATTAGTATTACTAGATCTATATCTCAGACAGTGAGCAATGTGGTCGAGTGTATCAGTACAACGCGACGTAAAGTTTGAGACTTAAACGTTAATAGTAATTACTACAGATCAACTTCTTTAACATGTTTTGCTGTACGGTGTAGAAATTCTCGGATATATTTTCGTCTATATTCTATATCTATACTATAATGTGTATAATGTGGGGAAAAGGACAAGTTTAGATGTCTTTTTACTGAATAGTTCACTTAATTCATTTGTCTTGAGATAAGATGGCATATTTTAAGCATATTTTAATGATGTGATTTTGTGCCATCCAGTGATAGGGGGATGGGGGTTAAAAAAAATCTGGGCTAGGCCCTTGGGGAACTTCTGCCCATTTTTTTTTTTTTTTGGTCAGGACTTAGAAATTTTACTTTCAATTTTTGTCTGAATTTTGTTAACAGATATCGCCAGAATGCACCACAGCCATCCATTTTTTTTTTTAAATTACCCGGGGGGCATACCCCTGGACCCCCTATTCCTCACTTTTGTATTTTCAGGAACTTTCACAAAAGTGCACTTTCATCGCTACTTCAACACATAGCCCGTCTCCTTCCTGAGCAGCATGATGGCTGAACAATCCCAGTCCTATTTATACTTACGTGGAATTCTTTGAACAGATGACCATGGCATTTCAAGCATCTGGAAATATCTCCCTAGGATGAGCCAGACTTGACTCTTTTGATTTTCCCATGATTTCAAACAAGGAAGCAGAGTGTTTCCTTAAATACATCCCCAGGTGTGCTGTCAATTAAATCACGTGTTGTCAGTGCACCTATCATGAGTTCCCTAAGCCTTGACGTCATCATCTGGGCGTCTCTATGTACTTTAAAGACTATACTTTTTGTGTATGCAAACTTTTGACCTCAAAGAACAAAAACAATCTAAAGTTATTTAAGAAATTGTCTCTCTCATTATTGTGGCATTTAACAAAATTAATTAATTTTGGTGCTCCTGACTGACCTGAAAGGGAGCTTTATTTTGATTTGACTTCAGACAGCAAGAAAAAAATGAAATGTTTTTGCTTAGTATATATAAACCTCTGGCTTCAACTGTATATACCTTTTTCTTAATAGATTGTCTGAATTTGTGGAAGAATCTGTAATTCAAAAAATACATGTACACAAAAATGGTCAGAAATAGTCACATCCCTGTCAATTAATAGAATTTCAATATCCTTAGAGATAACCAGGTTTGGACTCTAAATATGTTGACAAAGGTCAAATGTGTGTCCTATAGCAGAGAGTTTTGATTCCCTGTCCCCATGTTATTGTCAACAAATATTAGTCTCTCTGTATGAATAAAATAGTTGTCATTAGAAATAGACAGGAGTTCTGAAAACAGCTGATTAAAGTAAAACACACTATTACATTTTAGGTAAACTACGATAAAATATTTAAATATATTGTTCTGTAGTTATGGTCTCCAACACTCCATTGAGTTGCATTCTTGTCTTGACAATATATCTAAAGTATTTTACAATCCCTAATTATTTTCGGGTTACTGTTGAAATATTTATTTGCTCCACTGTATACATTTCAATGTGCTGTCTAGAATGGGATGTCAAGTACACACAGAGCGATGACTCCTTGTCAAAGCAGTTTTATTTCCTGGACATAAAATATATTTGAGCTGGGTGTCTTTTTTTTTTTTTTTTAATTCTATAATGCACCTGTCAATTAATCTTGGAACGCAGTCCATTTGAGAAAATACACTAAGGTACCTCAGATACATCAAGTAAAATGTAATCTGTTGCAGGAAACCATTGGACATTGGAGCCAAGGACTGAAGGCTTCAATGCAAGACCCCAGTATGCAGGTACTTTTAAAAGAAAACACTGCTTATATAACAAAAGTCAGTTTAAAAGTAAAGTGTGATTACTGTCTGAAAAATTCTTGTAGGTGTATAAAGATGATAAAGTAGTGGTAATTAAGGACAAATACCCCAAGGCACGTTACCATTGGCTGGTCCTTCCATGGATATCCATTCCTAGCTTGAAGGCCCTGCGTGATGAGCACTGTGGACTGGTCAAGCACATGCAGCAAGTAGCTGAGCAGATGGTTCATCAGTGCCCACAAGCAAGCACTTTGGACTTTTGCATGGGGTATCATGCCATCCCCAGTATGAGGTAACTGAAGCTTTAATAGGGATGTTTTTCACTGGGATTCTGTCTTGCTTGTAGAAAGACAAGCATTGAAGAGTTCAACATTTAAATTTAAGTATACTCCCTTATGGTCTTGGCACGCGCACGTTTGTCATTTACACATACACACAATTGTGTTTTTCTTTTCCAGTCACGTGCACCTTCACGTCATCAGCCAAGACTTTGATTCTCCTTGCTTGAAGAACAAAAAGCACTGGAACTCGTTCACTACAGACTATTTTATCAAGTCTCAAGGTGAGTCAATTTTGTGGGGCCCGGAGTTGGAAAAAAATCCAGACTGATCCTCATTTTATATAGTTTGTTCAAAATGAAACTACTTGTTGTAATGTCCATGATTTTTGTTTGCTTATGTTAGAGTGATGTTATAATAATGAAAACTGTGATAATTTTGGTTGCTATAAATGTGATATTCCATTTTCATATTATTGCAGCC
This sequence comes from Syngnathoides biaculeatus, assembly GCF_019802595.1. Taxonomy (NCBI): domain Eukaryota; kingdom Metazoa; phylum Chordata; class Actinopteri; order Syngnathiformes; family Syngnathidae; genus Syngnathoides; species Syngnathoides biaculeatus. The sequence continues at coordinate 29,600,398 of NC_084648.1, read as the reverse complement.
CTCCTACTAACATTTGTGCAAATCCGTTGCCTTTCAGCATCAACATGTACTTGAACAGTGCAAATAAATAATTTTTTTCATGTTGGGTAAAAGATAGTTTACATTTTTTCAAAAGTTGATCACTTGTCTCTACATATGCTCTGAGGAGGTTCTAAATTTGTTCAGAGAGTTCAAACAAAGTGTGAAAAAGTATTATCCTACTTCTGAAATTCTTATATTTTTGGATAAATTCACCACTTTGATTTTTAAGATCATCAAACAAATGAGTGAACTTACATTATTTAAATTAATTTTTCAATTATTTCTTTTGAACAAAGCAAAGGAAATTTATTTGTACACCACATATCATACACAAGGTAACTCAATGTGCTTAAAAGCATTTGAAAACAAAATATTTAAAATGGAATGAAAATGACACACAAAAAAAGTAACATGATTGAAAAGTGGATATACTATAAAAAGCATGACCAAAAAAAAGGTTTTCAACTAAACAAAACTAAATGTGCAATTCAAAAGGTATAGATTGCAAGAACTATCATTTAAAAATGGAAATCTAAAAAGCCTGAGAGAAATAGAGTTTTTAAAAACATTCACACTTGGGGCTGACCTCACCTCTGTTGGTAACTTATTCCATTTGCGTGCAGCATAATAGCTAAATGCTGCTTCACAATGTTTGCTTTGGACTCTGTGCTCCACTATTTGAATTGACTGTTTATCTCAGAGCTTTACTGGGTTTGTATTCCGTAAGCATTCCTTTCATGTATTCGGGACCTAAATCATTTAGTGATTTATAGACCAGTGCAAGGACTTTAGAATTGGGGTTATATGCTCTGACCTGTTTGCTCTGGTCAGAATCTGAGCTTCAGCATTCTGAATGAGCTGCACCTGTTTAATATTTTTTTTTTTTTTTTGGGGAGTCCAGTCAGAAGACCATTACAGTAGTCAAGTCTATTTGAGGTAAAAGCATGGATGAGTTTTTCCTGGTCTGCTTGACACATACAAGCCTTCACTCTCGATATGTTCTTCAGATGGTAAAAGGCAGTTTCTGTGATTGATTTGATATCATTGTTGAAAGTCAGGTCGGAATCAGTCAGAACACCAAGGTTTCTGACTTGGTCTTTGGTTTTTAAAGATAGAGTCCAGGTGTTTACTAACAGCAATTCTCTTATCTTTATTGCCAAAAACAATTGTCTCAATTTTGTTGTGATTTAGTTGAAGAAAATTTTGGCTCATCCAGTTATTTATCTGATTTAGACAGTGGCACAATACCTCAATTGAACTGGAGACACTGCTAAATGTAACTGCGTAGCTATGATAGTCAAAATAAAATTTCTGAACACTTTGACCCAAGGGTAGCATATAGAGGCTGAACAGGAGAGGTCCAAAAACTGACCCTTGAGGGACCCCATAGGTCATTGCCATTTGTTGAGATTGAGCACTTCCAATGGTTACAAAGTAGAACCATTGTTAACCAGGTAGAACCTAAACCATTTAAGGACCGTTCCATTTAGTCCTTCCCACGTTTACAACCTGTTCAGCTGTATATTATGGTCTACAGTATCAAAAGCCGCGCTGAGATCCAACAAGACCAAAATTGACACCTTTCCTGAGTAAGTATTCAACCTTATATCATTGAGCAATTTGATAAGAACAGATTGTGTACCGTGATGAGTTCAGAAACCTGATTGAAATTTGTCAAAAAGTGCATAATAAATTAAAGAAATTAAACTAAGTTGATTAAACATACCTATCTCAAGAATCTTGGCTATGAACGGGAGATTCAAGATGGGTCTATAGAATCGTCCGGTGCTGTGTTTTTTTTTTTTAGAAGAGGTTTAACAGCAGTAGGGTCCAACTCCCAAATCCCTACAGTAGCTACTTCAAGAGATTTGGGAAACTCGCCAGACTAAAGTGAGCAATAATCTGCTGCAAATCAACTCACACTGACTTCACCATAGTTCTGAAAAAGTCAGATGGTATTGAGTCGAGACACATTGTTGATGGTTTCAACTGCTGAACAGTTTTCTCTACAGTTTTTTGGTCAACTGTATCAGTTCTGACAAGTTAATAGAGTTTTCTCTAGGTGGTTTTATCTTTTTGCTGATTTGTGCTGACATTTTACCTGATAGATTGTATTTTTTCACTAAAATAACAGGTAAACTCATTGCATTTGTCAGCTGTTACGAGTTCTGGCTCTGATTCAGGGGGGGGGATTATAAGATTGTCAAACACAGCAAACAGAGCACGAGTATTATTGAGGTTCTTACTGATGATTTCAGAAAAGTGAGGGGAAAAAACCCAAACCACTCAGTTACCAGGCATCATCTAAATCATCAAAAATGATCTAAACCAAATAAATAATCTCTTGGGGTAATCTTTGTAGTCTGGCCACTCCTGCAAAGGTTCACCACTGTTCCATGTTTTTGTCCATGCGAGGAAAATGGCTCTTTGTATGTTTCGTTGGAATTGTAAAGCTTTAGAAATGGCTTTTGTCACACTTTCCTGACCGATAGATGTCAATGAGTATTTCTTGACTGTTCCGGAGTTTCTTTGGCTCATGTCATTTTGTTGTACCTGCAGCTGTTTAAAAATCTTATGTCAGACTTGATTTTGTTTGGACCGATTTTCAGTTTATGGGATTTCTCTGTTGGGCAGGTGTAGAGATAATCTGACTAGAGTGTGATCAACGAAAATTTACCAAAAATTGTGATTAGCCACAATTAATGTGTAATTAAACAAGCAGCGGGGTAATTGCATGTATCCACAAGGCCAGATAACTTTGAATATTTTTTTTCCTTTGTAAATAAAATCCTTTATAATCAGCATTTTAAGTTCACTTGGGTTATATTTGATACTTACATTTGTTTGATGATCCTCATAAAGTAAATAAGGTAATTTTCATGGCATTGTATTAACATTTTGATGTATCCGCAATTTGTGTATCAAACGTATGCATGCATAATTTAGGCACAGGTTTGTGTGTACGCCCAGTTAAGGAATGAGGCTTTGTCGCTAATAAGTTGGCAAAAGTGTTTACTTTGTGCTCTGTGATTTCTCTGCAGATGTCATCCGTATGCTTGAAACCGATGGAAAGGTAACAGTCAAAGAAGGCACCAGTGACTTGTTGAAGCTACCTCTGCGTTGCCACGTGTGTCATAAAGAACTTGGCACAATACCAGCACTAAAACAACACCTAAAGTGCCATTTCCCAGCTGAGAGTATGAACTCAAATGCAATATAGGACTTCATTTAATTATACATTAAATATGAGACACCTGTGTTTTCCTGTCAACCAGTCCACTTCACCAGTGATCAGTGAAGTTAAATGGTATAGAAAATGGATGGATCAAATGTCATACAATACATTTTTCTTATTGTAGACATTTAGTTAAGGATCGTGGCACAGTGGTCCACATGCAGTACCTTTTTCTTTTTTGCATTTCAATGCTTTTGGATTGTTTTGTAAAATTCAGTTAATTGTGATTATGCCACAGGCTTCTGGTTTTTAAGGATTAAGCTTTGTTTCATTGTGTCTGTCCATTCAATCATTCATTCATCCATCTTCCATTCCACTTTTCACTATGGTCCTGGACGTACTGGAGCCTTACCTAACTATCTTTGACCGAGAGGCTGGGTATGCCCTGAACTGGTTGCCACCCAATCACAGGGCACAATAAACAAACGGTCCTCCCCATGCAAAATGATAAAAGTTTTCAAAAGATTACTAAAAATACCGAATAATTTGCTGTATGTTGTAAGTATTAGTATTTAAGGAAATTCAGCCGTGTTGTTACAAGTTAAATGTGGACCGATAGACACATGCTTAGTTTACCTTTTGTTAGTTCATGCTTACTTTTTGGTCAAAACCATCCTTACCGTTTGGAACAGCCTCCTTGAAAAAATATTTTACATGGGTTACATGTTTTTGTTGTTGTTATTGATCAACAAGGAGGGTGGAGTTAATTATTACTTTCTCCTTTTTTTTCAAGCTATTGTTTGTATTTTAGTGGGTTTTAGAACTATGGTCATAATTTTTTTTTTCCATTTTATTTATTTCTTTTTTGATCAGCTGAATAACAGCCCGTTTCAGCCTGTTTATTTGCAATAACTGTGATTGGCTGGTAATGAATTCAGGGTGTACCCCACCTCTTTCCCAAAGATAGCTGGGATAGGCTCCAGCACGTCCGCGACCCTGGTGAGGATAAAGTGTACAGAAAATGCATGGATGGATAGGGTTTGTAATAAATCATTTCATTTTGTCTTACTGCCATATCTTCTTTTCGAAGCTCAACTGAGAACATCATCAACATCTTCAAGTGCCATTTTTTGATCAAGGATTGTGTGTGCGTGTGTGTGTTTGTGGTTATGTATATAATACACACACATATATACACCAGTGTTCAAATCACAGCCCACCTGTGTAGCGTTTGCATGTTCTTGTCGTGCCTGTATGAGTTTTCTCCAGGCACCTCAATTTCCTCCCAAATCCCAAAAACATGCATTCAATGGAGAGGTGTGATTGTGAATCTGTATGGTTGTTTGTCTCTGTGCCCTGTAATTGGCTGGAAGCCAGCGCAGGGTATATTATGCCTCCTTTCCAAAGATAGGAGATAAGATAGACTCCAACACTCCCCGTGACCATTGTGAGGATAAGCGGCTCAGAAAACAGACAGATGAATATATATTCATAATGTCCCAATTTCAATAAAGTTAGTACGTTGTAAAATACATTTAAAAATACAAACAGAATACAAATCATGTTTAACCTATACTTATTTGAAGACTGTGCAATGATATTTAATATTGAAACTGATCAACTTTGTTTTTAGCAAAGTTTAGTTTTAGCCTAGCTTTGGTGTCCGGGGCTAACGGCCTCCGCCGCCTGGAAGCTTGCTTGTGGCCGCCGCCAGAGCTTGTGGCCCGCCTTCGGTGGTGGCAGAGGCCTTTAGCTTACCTTCGGTGTGCGGGGCTAATGGCCTCCACAGCCTAGAAACTCGGCTCGCGGACCCCGCTGGAACTCGCTCGTCAGACTCTGCGTCATTCCCGTCCGAAGAACCATCCACGGCTGCTCTTCATCAGATGAGGATAAATCCGAGAAATCAGCGCTGGACATAATGGTGTCCCATATAATCGAGCCTTTGTTGTGGCACGATATACGTCATATACGCCCACATAGATCATGTGACTCGCGAAAATGGCAGCGCCCCTGAAAATTCGTAATTGTCGATTAAAAATCTTCTCAAAACACTATTAAATGCGAGAGGATTTAACACCAAATTGTCAAAAAAGGGTACATATTACATGACCTATTTATACACTGTTCATGCAAAGCACTGGATTTCCCCTTTAAAGACAATGTTCCTCAATGTACAGTTGCAAGGAATTTAGGGATTTCATCATCAATGATTGAAAATATCAAAAATTTCAGAGAATCTGAAGGTATCCCTGCATGCAAGGCTGAAAATCAACATTGTGTCGTGCCGATGAGAAGGAGTAGGAGGCGGAGTGTCGGACACAGGAACAAAACTTGTTTTATTGCTAGACATCAAAACATTATTCGCATAACGGCGGGAACTCTGTGTACCTTGACTCCGGAAGAGCAACAACAAAAACAATTCGTGCGGAACCCCGCACCCCAACTCGAGGTCCCGCGGGTGAACTATGTAAAAACCACACAAGCCTCCCCAGAATTCACCTATAGTCAAAATCCTCGTGCCGTGGAGGGATGACGACCCAACCCCGGTGGGTGTGCACTGTAGGGGCTGACGGGGGCGGGGCCGCACTGTCTATTGAGTCACGGGACAAGGGCCCAGGCGGGGTCAAGGGCACCCCGGCAGGCGCAGGGGCACAGGGCAAAGGGGCACGTCCCTGGCGCGGGGGGAGGGCCAACCCCAAAGGCTGAGCAATCTCCAGGTGCGCGGATTTGACCCTGTCCACGGAAACAGTCTCGGGTTTGCCGCCATTGTCCATCAGCAGGCTCTTATCCCCGTGCTCCAGGACCCTGAAAGGCCCGTCGTATGGGGGGCGCAGAGGTCCACGGTGGGCGTCATGACGAACAAACACAAAATCTGCAGAGCGCAGGTGACAGGGCAGCTGGGGTGCCATGTTGCAACGTGGGAACCGGCGCGAACCCTTTTGCGGCCTCCAGCAGGGAAGACCGTTGCCTGGCTGCGGACCAGGGCGATTGACAACAGGTCCTCCTTGGGGGCGCACCTGAGGCCGAGCATGACCCACGAGAGCTTATCCAATCAGTTGCCGTCCGTCAAGCCGGCACGCAGGGCTGCGTTCATGGAGCGGTGGAACCGCTCGCAGAGACCGTTCGCCTGGGGGTGATAGGCGGTACTGTGGTGCAGCTTGACCCCCAAACTCTCAGCGACTGCATTCCAGAGTTCAGAAGTAAACTGAGGGCCACGGTCGGAGGAAAGGTCGCACGGGGTCCCGGAGCGCGCAACCAACGTGCCGATGAACGCCCGGGCCACGTCTGACGACGTTGTCGAGGAGAGGGGAATGGTTTCGGGCCAGCGGGTCGTCCTGTCCACCATGGTGAGCAAGTACTTGAAACCGTGCGAGGGAGGAAGCGGACCTACCAAGTCGACGTTGACGTGGTCAAACCTCCTCTCGGGGACAGCGAAGGGCTCCAAGGGGGCTTTTGTGTGGTGATGCACCTTAGCCCACTGACAGGCCACGCACGAGTCGACCGAGGCCTGCACATCTTTCTTAAGATCGCGCCACACGAACTTCTGGGCCACCAGCCTCACTGACTGTTTCCTTCCGGGCTGGGAGAGGTTGTGGACCGCCTCGAAAACAGCTCGCCGCCAGTTTGCAGGGACCGGCGGCCGAGGCTGGTCAGCCGAGAGGTCGCACAGCAGCCTGACGCCCGAGTCACCAACCGCGACTTCCTCCAGGCGCAAACCCGTGTCAGAAGTCTTGAGGCCCTGCACCCCGTGGTCTGAGGCCTGGTCTGCGCTCATTCGGGAGTAGTTGAGACCCAGATGCACAGTGCCGACGATAGCCCTGGAGAGGCAGTCCGCGACCACATTGGATTTGCCGGCAATGTGTTGGATGTCCGTAGGGAGGCAGCGCCATTGTTGTATATGAGCTGCCCGAGGAACAGGATAGAGGGCACCCCGAAAACACACTTCGCCGGGTTGATGATCAGGCCATGCTGCTCGAGTCATGCGAAGAGGTCGCGGAGGTGCATCAGATGTTCATCCTCCGAGGAGCTGGCGACGAGGATGTCATCCAAATAGACGAACACAAATGGCAAATCCCTGAGCACAGAATCCATTTAATGCTGGAAAGATTGTGCCGCGTTTTAAAGACCAAACGGCATCCTCAGAAACTCGAACAGTCCAAACGGAGTGATTACAGCCATCTTGGGAACATCTGAGGGGTGCACGGGAACCTGGTGATACCCGCGCACCAGGTTGACCTTGGAGAACAGGATTTTGCCCGCCAGGTGGGCCGAGAAGTCCTGAATGTGTGGAACAGGGTAGCGGTCGGGCGTAGTGGCGTCGTTAAGGCGGCGGTAGTCACCACACGGTCGCCACCCGCCACTCGGTTTAGGGACGATGTGTAGCGGCGAGGCCCACGGGCTATCCGAGCGGCGGACGATGCCCAGACGCTCCATGTTGGCAAACTCAGACTTAGCGACTGCTAGCTTCTCGGGGTCAAGCCGTCGGGCCCTCGCGTGAATCGGGGGGCCCTTGGTCTAAATGTGATGCTCGACCCCATGTTTAGTCGTGGCAGAGGAGAAAGTGGGCCGTGTTAAGCCAGGGAACTCACCAAGGAGGAGCTGGTACTTTGTGCCGTCCGAGAGTGAACTGGAGAGACCGCCATAAGTTGCCTCATTGCGGACGCAGGCAACCGTGGAGAAAGTCAGTGCATCCACCAGACGGCCCCTCTTAACATCCACCAGCAGCCCGTGGGCACAAAAAAAATCAGCGCCGAGGAGTGGGAATGAGACATCGACAGTGACAAAGTCCCATGTGAAGCGCTGACTCCCGAAACACAAGTCCACATTCCTTATGCCATAAGAGCGGATAGGGGAGCCATTAGCGGACAGTAGGGGTGGCCCATGAGTCCCGCCACCGGCGTCCTCCGCAGTGGCTGTCAGGAATTTGCGCCCGGAAAGGGTGTCCTTAACGAACAGCAGCCGGCTCTTCGCGCCCACGCTCACGGCCGCTGCGCAGCGTGGGCTTTGGCGTTTCCTGACGCGTCGTAGTTGCAAGGGGCGCGGCACCTCTTCGCTTTCGCACAGAAACGGGCGTGGAAGTAGCACAAGCCTGTGCCAGCACGGCCGTTGGTGGCGATGGGGCTCCTGCTGGATGCCACCCCCGCGCCCGGAGGCGAGTAACTGCGCGTCGCGGCCAGCATCTCAGGGGAGAAGCGCTGGGTGGCCTGGAAGAAACGGTCGGCCTCCTCGGCCAGGGCCCGGGGCTCAGTGACAGTACTGTTTGCGAGCGCCGTCTGAACACGCGGTGGCATATGCCTGAGAAACAGTTCCATGAAAATGAAATTGGGCTCTTCCGTGCCCAGCAGGTTCAGCATCATTTCCATGAGTTCGGAAGGTTTGCTGTCCCCCAGTCCATTAATAGCCAACAGACATAGGGGACGCTCCGGCCGTGAAAGCTCAAAAACCTTGAGAAGGTGAGCCTTGATCCCAGCATACTTATCTCGGGCCGGTGGAGAGGTGATGAAGTTCACTGCTCTGGCCGCCGTTGAGCTCCCGAGGGCTGAGACAACGTGATAATAATGCGTGGAATCATCTGAGATCCCGCGGAGGGCGAACTGAGCGTCCGTCTGCGCGAACCACGCTGCCGCAGACGTCTCCCAAACCTCCGGCAATTTGAGGATGGCGGTTGCCATGTTCGGTTCAGCCTCGAAAATGCCGGGACTGACGTCTGGGTCACCAGTGTAGCGCCGGAGAAAAGGAGTCGGAGGCGGAGTGTCGGACACAGGAACAAAACTTGTTTTATTGCTAGACATCAAAACACTATTCGCATAACGGCGGGAACTCTGTGTACCTTGACTCCGGAAGAGCAACAACAAAAACAGTCCGTGCAGAACCCCGCACCCCAACTCGAGGTCCCGCGGGTGAATTATGTAAACACCACAATTGAATGCCTGTGACCTTTGATCCCTCATGTGGCACTGCATCAAAAACTGATATCAAGGTGTAATGAATATCACCACGTGGGCTCAAGAACACCTCAGAAAAGAAATTTCAGTTAATAAAGTTCTGCGCTACATCTGTAAGTGCAATGTAAAACTACTGCGCAAAGCAAAATCCATTTATCAACAGCACCCAGAAACACCGCCGCCTTCACTGGGCCTGAGCTCATCTAAGATGGACTGATGCAAAGTGGAAAACTGTTCTGTAGTCCAGTAAGTAAGTTCAGTTCAGGGTGTAGACTCCTCTGTATCATCCAAATGGTCATTGGCAAACTTAAGACGGACCTTGACATGTGCTGGTTTAAGCGGGGGAATCGTCTGTGCCATGCATGATTTCAAACCATGACACGTTAATGTATTACCAACAGTTGCCTTGGAAACAGTGGTCCCAGCTCTTTTCAGGTCATTGACCAAGTCCTGTCGTGTCATCCTGGGTTGATTCCTCACCTTCCTAAGAATCATTGAGACCCCACGAGGTGATATCTTGCATGGGGCTCCACTACTATTGAGCATGTTTAGCTTCTTCCATTTTCTAATGATTGCTCCAACAGTGGACCTTTTTTTTTTTTTTTTAATCTAGCTGTTTGGCAATTTCTCCGTAGCCCTTTTGTGCCGTGTGGAGTTCAACAATTTTGTCTCTGGTGCCTTTAGACAGCTCTTTGGTTTTGGCCATGTTACAAATTTGAGTCTTACTGATTGTATGGTGTGGAAGGTGTCTTTATGCAGCTAACGACTTCACACAGGTGCGTCTGATTCAGGATAATACATGGCGTGGAGATGGACTTTTAAAGGCGGATTAACAGGTGTTTGGGGGTCAGAATTCTATCTGATATATAGGTGTTCAATTACTTATTTGCAGCTGTATCGCATAAATAAAAAAATCATACATTGTGATTTCTGGATTTTTCTTTTTAGATTATCTCTCTCACAGTGGACATGCACCTATGATGAAAATGGCAGACCCCTCCATAATTTCTAAGTGGGATAACTTGCAATATAGCAGGGTGTTCAAATACTCATTTCTTCACTGTACATGATGATTATTAGATTGCTTCATCAAAATAATATTTGGTGTTGAAAAAACATATCCACAGTACAAACTTTACTTGATATAGGAGTATTAAATGGAACGTGAGAATGCAGCCCTATGGGGGCACAAGCCAGTGCAATCTGTAGGCCAGTCCCAAGCCTGGATAAATGCAGAGGGTTGCATCAGGAAGAGTTAAAGGGTGTAAAACTGTGCCAAACTAATATGAGCGTTCATCTAAAGAATACCATACCGGATCATTCGTGGCCCGGGTTAACAACACCCGCCCCCGGCACTCAGGAAATTCAGCTACTGTGGGTCTAAAAAAGAGGAGGAAAGTGGATTCATCGGCAGAAGAAGAAGTGGAATGCACAGAGCCTACAACTGAGGGTTGAGACTTTGAATGTTGAGACTATGACAGGAAAAGCTCAGGAGTTGGTTGACATGCTGATTCAGAGAAAGGCTGATATATTGTGGATCCAAGACAGCAGGTGGAAAGGTAATAAGCCCAGAAGTTTAGGACCATTGTTTGAATTATTTTACTATGGAGTAGATGGGAAGAGAAATGGAGTCGGCGTTATTTTAAAGGAAGAGCTAGCTAAGAATGTCTTGGATGTGAAGAGTTTGAGAAGATAGAGTGATGAGGTTGAAATTTGAAATTGAGAGTGTGTTTAATCTGTTTAATGTCATAAGTGGCTTTGCCCCACAGGTAGGATGTGACCTCTAGTTGAAAGAGAAATTTGGAAGGAATTAGATGAAGTAGTTCTGAGGATCCCAGATTGAGAGAGCATTGTGATTGGTGCATTTTGTAATTAACATGTTGGTGAAGGAAACGGGCGACAAAGAAGTGATGGGTAAGTACACCATCCAGGAAAGGATCTTTGAGGTACAGATGCTGGTGAACTTCACAAGAAGGATGGAAATGGCAGGAGTTAACAATTTTCCAGAAGAGGCAGGAACATATCGTGACTTACAAGAGCGGGGGTACAAGCACGCAGGTAGATTACATTTTGTGCAGACGATGTAATCTGAAGGAGGTTATTAAGTGTAAGGTCGTGATAGGGGAGAGTGTAGCTCGACAGCATAGGATGGTGGTGTGTAGGATGACTCTGGTGGTGGGTGGGAAGATTAAGAAGACAAAAGTCGAGCAGAAAACCATGTGGTGGAAACTGAGAAAGGAAGAATGTTGTGTGGCTTTTTGGTAAGAGGTGAGATAGACTCTCGATGGAAAGGAGGAGCTCCCGGCAGACTGGACTACTACAGCCAAGGTGATCAGAGAGACAGGCAGGAGAGTACTTGGTGTGTCTTCTGGTAGGAAAGGAGAGAAGGAGTCTTGGTGGTGGAAATACATGAAGTCATACAAGGAAACAGATCGGCGAAGAAGTGGGACACTGAAAGGTCTGAGAAGAGGCGAAAGGAATAGATTGAGATGCGACGTACGGCAAAGGTAGAGGTGGCGAAGGCTAAACAAGAGGCATATGATGACATGTACACCAGGTTGGTGTTAGGTCCAAAGCACGGACTTCTCGCTCAATGTAGACCCAGAGGTCACAGCACCGGGATAGAATGATTGAGACAGAGGCAGAGTTATTTTTTACTAAACTGCATTTTAGGGAGAGCTTGGAGGAGCAGAACATATCCTCCACACCCGCACGTAAGACTCTCTCCGAGCCCCCCCAAAACCACACATTTTGTTGAGTTTCACACATAGGGAGGGGGAAAGAGGTTTCACAAGACAAGTAAAGTTGTTATACAGAGACAGTTAATCTTCTCAAGGCCGGGTGTCCTCTGAGTGGACACAGTTTTTCCTGTTACAAAAACCCACAAGAATGCAACTATCATAAATTTGCAGTCACCTTGAGCTCTTAAACTTCCCATAGACAAACAGCACACACACACATCCCTGCACAGCAACAGAGTAATTAAAAAAGATTTATGACACATGAGGAGATACATTTCACAGACCTCTGTGAAATGTGTAAGCTTATCTTACATTTCCCCCCTGTTGTGGATTTTTGGAACATCAATTGAACTCAGTCCTATAACAGGTTTTAGAGCACAACATCATAATAATGCACAACATAGGTACCCAGTCAGGGGGAGGCGAAAACCCTCTTAATAGGGAAAAATTCCTCCCCTGCCCTCCGCTTGGAGCGACAGACTCATGGCCTGGCTGAGAAGGGAATCAAAATAAAAAATGGCAGGGAACACAGTAAACCTAAATAAAGAGGGAAAGAAAGCGGAGGACAGAGGTTACTAGCACATGTCCTCACCGGTGGGGTTTGGTTCTCAGTACCGCACCCGTAGACAGTAGGAAATCAGTCAGTATTTATACCGGGTCGTCACCATAGTAGCTGCTTTAAGTGACAGGATGGACCTTTTTGGTGTGGGACTGGTGAATCCACGTCTCTCTCTCCGCGATTTTGACAGCTGTGGGTGTGGTCAGGAGCACTGTGAATGGGCCTTCCCACCTCGGGCTGGACCAGCACTTCCTCTTGATGACCTTTATCAGCACCTGGTCTCCTGGAGTCAGCGATTCCTGTGTGGAAGGGAGAGAAGGACCTGGCAGATCATTTGCTCTTTTCACATTGTCATTTTGGAAAAGTCTATGCAGCCAGTCTGTCATGGGGTCAAGTTCCCCTTTTCCTCCTGTACTCCTGACGCTTCCCATAATGGAAGATGAAAAGGTCTTCCTTTTACTGCTTCAAAAGGTGTGATGCCTGTTACTGTTGGAACTATTCTCATGTATGTTTTGACTAAGGGCAAACACTCTGGCCATGGTTTCCCTGTTTCTTCCATGGTCTTTTTGAGTCTAAGTTTGATAGTGCCATTAGTTCTCTCCACTAGTCCTGCACTCTGTGGATGATAAGCACAGTGATGTTTTAGGCTGATCCCTATATGTTGGGCCATTTCTCCAATAATTTGGTTAACAAAATGTGACCCATTGTCACTCCAAGTAACTCTTGGAATACCGTGATCTGGGATGATGTTTTAACATATAGCTTTTGCTACTGTCAGTGCATCTGGCTTTTTTGCTGGGAAGATTTCTACCCATTTTGAGAATGACTCCACTATTACTAAGCAGTATTTGTGTGGACCGGATCTGTTCAGTTCTATGAAATCCATGTGGATGATTTCAAATGGGTAAGACCCTTGTGGGCACTTCCCTCTTGTAGGTCTGACATTTCCCTGAGCATTGTGTTTGCAGCATGTGAGGCACGATCTGCAAAAATTTTTAAAATAGGTAATGAGGCCTTTAGTACAGTAGAAGTTATTTTCTACTATCCCCACCATCCCCCCTGTTGAGACATGGCTTGGCCCATGACTCAATTTAGCCACTGCTTGAAAAAGACTCCGAGGGAGGCAGGGTTTGTCCAAAACTCTGTAAATGCCCAGGCCGTCCATTTTTGCTCCTGCTGCAGTCCACTGTTGCTTTTCATTGGGCGGGGCATTGTCCTGCATGTCCTTCAGAACTTGGAGAGGGATGATGTCTTGCTTCTGCGAAGGATGTGTCGTTCGTTCACACTTATCTTCATCTGTGCTGTCTGCTTCTTCTTGAACATGGGTGTGGCTGGTTCCCATCGCTGCTTGTTTTGCTGCTTGGTCAGCTTTAGCATTCCCTTGGGAGACTGGATCTGTGGCTTTGCACTTACAGACAGCAATTCTCCTTGGGAGTAGAACTGCTTGGAGTAAGGCTTTGAGCAGATCAGCATGCTGGACTGGTTTTCCACTTGATGTTTGCATGCCTCTCCTGGCCCATTGTGCAGCAAAGACGTGGAGCGTTGATTAGGCATATTGGCTGTCCGTATATATCGTGACCTCTTGACCTTGGAAGAGTTTGCATGCTTCTGTGAGTGCCACGATTTCTGCTGCCTGCGCTGACCAGTTGCCAGGGAGCTTTCCCGCTTTGAGTATTGCCTCTTCTGTTACCACTGCATAGCCTGTATTGTTCTTTCCATCAGGTGTCTTGGATGAGGACCCATCAACATAGACGACGTGACCTACTCCCAATGGAGTGTCTTTGAGATCTGGGCGTGGCTTGCAGCAGACTTCAGTTTTGTCTGTGCAGCTGTGCGGGTCTCCATCTTCTGGAGTTGGCAACAGGGTTGCAGGGTTGAGAGTGTTGCATCGCTGTATGGTCAGATGTGGTTGTGAGAGTAATGTAGCAGTAATGCTGAGGTATCTAGCTGGTGACAGAAATGACATCTTGGACTGAGTGAGCAGGATGTCCACCGCGTGGCTGACTTTCAAAGTGAGTGGATGAAACATGACTATTTCTGCTGAAGCTTGTACTGCCATTGCTGCTGCACAAACTGCTTGAACACATGGTGGCAGTGCAGAAGCGACGGGGTCTAGTCTCTTGGAATAGAATCCCACAGGGCGTGCTTTCCCACCATGATCTTGTAGCAGCACGGAGGTCATGAATCCTTCTCTGCAGTCTGCGGTTTGGATAAATGGTTTGTCATAGTTCGGGAGGGCTAACACCCCGGAACTGGTGATGTGCTGTTTGAGTTCACTGAAAGCTTCTTCTGCTTGTGGTGTCCACGTTATTGGAGCTTTGAGTTCCATCTCGTGAGCATAGATGAGGTCTTGAAGTGGTTGAGTCATTGATGCATAGTTTGGAATCCAACTTCGACAGTAATTGGTCAAACCGAGGAACATCATCATTTGTCTCTTTGTGGTTGGTTTTGGAGCCTCTTGAACTGTTCTTCGTATGTCATCCGTGAGTCTCTTGCCATGTTTAGAAAGTCTGTGTCCCAGGAATGTGACTTCCTTGAGACAGAATTGGAGTTTTGGGAGCGATGCTTTGTTTCCAGTAGTTGCTAAATGTTTGAACAATGCCAGTGATTGCTGCTGGTTCTCTTCCGGTGTGGGGCTAGCAATGAGGATGTCATCCACATAGATAAGGATTTGAGTAGTTGGTGCGTGTGGATGCAAACTGACACATCTGGTGATTTCGGTGGAGAAGATCGTGGGGCTGTCACAAAATCCTTGTGGCAACCTGGTGTAAGTGTACTTCACCCCATCAAAATTGAAGCCAAACCAGCCTCTAGCAGATGGATGCAGTGGGATTGAGAAGAATGCATTGCTGAGGTCAATAACTGTGAAGAACTCTTGATTTGGCTTTAGTTCGTTTAACAGGCTGTGTGGATCTGGCACACAAGGAGCCCTTGACTTGACAGCCGCATTCACTTGTCTTAGATCTTGGACCAGTCACCATGATTGTGAGTCAGCCTTTTTCACAGGGAATATTGGTGTGTTGCACTCTGCTGTGTCGTCTTCAATCAAGATCCCTGCTGTCAACATATTCTGAATGACTGGTCTGATTCCTTCTTTAGCATCTGGTTTCAATGGATATTGTCTCACCCGTGGTCTGTAGGTCGTTTTTGGTTCTATCTTTGCTGGTATGGCAGTTGTCATCAAGCCAACATCAGTTTTGGATGAGGCCCACAATTGGGATGGCACTCCTGGGAAGTCCGTTGCGGCATAATTAGCCATCACTGCCTCCTGTCGTGCATTGAGATGTTTGGTTGGAGTGGCCGTGGTTTGCCAGTAGAGCTTTCTTAGTCTCACTTCTCCCATGGGATAGGTCGTGCAAGTGAAATACCCTCCTCCATGATCCTTCCAATTCTGAAGGCTTGGGTATTGGAACGTGAGGGCCAGTCCCGCCATGCTTTTCCAGCTCATTCCTGGACTCCGAGATAGGGAGACATGGTACAACTTTCTGGGATTCAGGCTTTCAGCTTTTGGAGGAATTGAGACTACTGCCCATGCTTGTCCTTCATCCGTGGCTACTATGTGATTTATGGTGATCTTGGTGGGTCCAAGTTGGTTGAACCTCTTGACCCAATCTGCACTTGTTTTTTTTTCCTTGAAATACTTGAGAGTAACATGGAGTGGCCATTTCACTTGTGGAATTCCCAGTTTTGACGTGAGCATCTGTGTTGCAGTTCTTTCTAGGTCACGGACAACTGAGGTTGGACCAACGTTGTCAAGGTCCAGTGAATAAAATTCATCCGGTGGTCCGTTTCCTTGGCTGACACAGGCGTCCATCTGTTCCATAGATTTGATTGGTTTGATCCCATCTTCCGTGGCAATCAGGTTTATTCTCAGTGCTGTCAATAGATCTCTGCCCATTAGATTCACAGGGCAGGTGTTGCTCATAACAAACTTGGTTTCAATTTGTTGACCATCTTCATCCTCTACCAACACCGGGTGAGACCATAGTTCGCGTTGTGCTAGGCCTCCAGCACCTGTCACTATGATTTGTCTTCTGGAAGCTTTTACTCCCTTAACTGGATCTATCAGGACTGAATGGTCTGCTCCAGTGTCACATAAAAATTTTGTTGGTTTTTTAAATGGCCCAACTTTGAGCCACCGAAATGGTTTGGGTCTTAAGCGGTCTTCCAGATTTAAGATGGAGAGGTCGAAAACTTGGATTCATGATGCTTCCTCCGGGTCTGGTGGTTCTTCTGGCTCATCACCCTCTTCTTCCTCTCCCTCTAATAGTCATTGATCATATTGTGGATTGAATGGGGGGTTTCTTGATGGTCCTCGGTTGCTCCCTCCCTTCCGGCTGTCCGGGAGGGGGCATTCACGTGCCATGTGTCCCTCTTTCTGGCAGTTGAAACACTTCTTGGGACTCCTGGATTCTCTAGTCAGGTGTCCTGGTTTCCCACAGTTGTAGCACTTCAGGCTTGGTCCCCCTTTTTGTTGACCTTGACCTCTTCTTTGACCTCTTCTTTGCATAGCGTACACCCCAGAGGACTCGTGTGTCTCAGTAGACGTCGCCATTCCTCTTATGGCTGGAGTCAGCGCTGTCATGGCTGTTGTGCTGTCCATTTCTTTCTTTCTTCTATGGTTCTCCTCCGCATGACTGGCCCAGTCCATCAATTGGTTGGTGTTCAAAGTTCTGTGAGTCACACAGTGTTTTTGGATGAACCCGCTGATGTGTGGTTGGAAACCGTCCATAAAGCATTGTCTTAGCTGGCTGTGGTAGGGACCATTGTCGTTAGCATCTTCAGGCAGCCCACTGTTGGTTTTGAATTTTCCTTCCAGTCTGATCTTGAAATCATGGACTGATTCTTCTGGTTTCTGGCGGCACTGTCTGATTTTGCTGTAATCTGGTGGCTTCTGGTAAGCTGTCATTACTTGCTCCAGTACTTCATCCATCCTGGTAGTCAGGAGGGGGTCATCTGGGCGTAGGATTGGTCCATTGTTTCCTCCACAGGGGTTAAAATTTCCTCTCACTCTTCCCCAACGATGTTTCAGCGCTGTCTTGAATGCTGTCTCCACTTCAGTCCCATTAAGGTGAAAAGAGCTTTTTAGTTCTCTGAAATTAGAACACCAAGAAACTGGGTCTGTCTCTGGATCCCCCAGGCCTGTACAGGCTTCAGAACATTCAGTTGCTGTCCATGGTCTTGGCACTAGGATGGTGGGTTCGTTATCTCCATCCATCCCATAATGAGGATTGGCAACAGCATACAGTGGGTACATCTCTGCAGCTCCACTTGTAGTTCCACTTGGCCCCGCTCGGTGGCGTTGTTTCCTTGCTGGGGTCTGCTCCTGCCAATCAGATAAGCTGGGGTAGCTCTTCACTTTTGTCTCATCAGCTCTCCGACGTCCCCCTCTGGTGGTGATCGGCGAGAATGCAGGGGCTGCAGGATCTGTTGCCTCTCTCCAATCTTCTTCTTCCTCTTCAGCCCCGCCTTCTGCTGGGCTCTGGCTCACCGCTCGGGTGGTTTCACTTCCTTTTGCTTTTGCAGCTTGCTGGTGTGCGTTTCCTGTTGCTGATCTTCTCTGTGGCGCGGTTGTTTCTTCATCTGGCTTGATGCCAAGGGCAGCAATCAACCCCCCTCTTTGTCTTTCTCATCTCTCTTTTTTTTTGTTCTTTTTCTTTTATATCTCTCTGCCTTTTAACACACTGGTCTTCCCAAATTTTCAACTTACTTAATTCCGTCTCAACTTTCCCTGTCTTCTTTCCCTTTCTCACCTTTTCTTCCCATCGAGTTTTTATGCATGCTTTTAATCTCTTAATTTCTTCCGGATCTTTAAGATCGGGTCGGAAATAATATTTATTGACCCATTTTTTCAAATACTCACAACTACCCGGATGATGTCTCTGCATAAATTTCACATCAGGAGGTTCAGTCACCTCTTTTGTCTCTGCTTGTCCCATTTTTTTTTTGTCCTTTGTTGCTCCTAAGGCGAGATTTATTTTAGAAAATTCTGAATTTTGACGGGTGTGGTTGGGGCTCACAAACTTCCTCCTCCTCTCACTTGTGCAGCGTCCTGCAGCGTCCTGCAGCGTTTACTCTCTATTTTAGTTTCACCTAGAAACTTCGTGTATGCAGAAACCTATTCTGCTTAGTCTCACCTAGAGACTTACACGTATTTTACGCTCTATTTTAGTTTCACCTAGAAACTTCGTGTATGCAGAAACCTATTCTGCTTGGTCTCACCTAGAGACTTACACGTATTTTACGCTCTATTTTAGTTTCACCTAGAAACTTCGTGTATGCAGAAACCTATTCTGCTTGGTCTCACCTAGAGACATACACGTATTTTACGCGTATGCAGAAACCTATTCTGCTTGGTCTCACCTAGAGACCTACACGTATTTTACTCTTTACAGAAACCTATTCTGTCTGTGTCTCACCTAGAGACAAGTTTTAAAAGGCAGGAAGTATCGGAGCGGTCCTCACACACCACTTTTAGTCTCCTATTTTAACGTAATTTTACTACTTGTTAAATCTGGGTTTATTTCCGCTCTATTTTATTTTTAGATGTTAAGTTATACCATATAACCATCCTATGAGACCAAATAAGTTTTATCCTACCTCAGTGCCATGGCCCTGGTCCGTTGGAACCCGTCACCCGACAGTCCGGTCCGGCGCTGGATCATCGATGCGACCGATCCTTCAATGGAGGACACTGGTACCAGATTCTTGGTCTCGTTGATCCCGCGTCGTTCCAGGCGTCAAGCTGTTGGGTTTCCGGGTCACGGCACCAGAGAAAATGATAGGTCCAAAGCACGGACTTCTCGCTCAATGTAGACCCAGAGGTCACAGCACCGGGATAGAATGATTGAGACAGAGGCAGAGTTATTTTTTACTAAACTGCAGTTTAGGGAGAGCTTGGAGGAGCAGAACATATCCTCCACACCCGCACGTAAGACTCTCTCCGAGCCCCCCCAAAACCACACATTTTATTGAGTTTCACACATAGGGAGGGGGAAAGAGGTTTCACAAGACAAGTAAAGTTGTTATACAGAGACAGTTAATCTTCTCAAGGCCGGGTGTCCTCTGAGTGGACACAGTTTTTCCTGTTACAAAAACCCACAAGAATGCAACTATCATAAATTTGCAGTCACCTTGAGCTCTTAAACTTTCCATAGACAAACAGCACACACACACATCCCTGCACAGCAACAGAGTCATTAAAAAAGATTTATGACACATGAGGAGATACATTTCACAGGCCTCTGTGAAATGTGTAAGCTTATCTTACAGTTGGACATGAAAGAAGGAGAAAGGGATCTCTACAAGTTGGCCAGACAGAGGGATGGAGATGGGAAGGATGTGCGACATGTGAGATGATTAAGGATAGAGATAGAAATATGTTGACTGGTGCCAGTAATGTACTAAATAGATGGAAAGAATACTTTGAGAAGTTGATGAATGAAGAAAATAAGAGAGAACGAAGAGTAGAACAGGCAAGTGTGAGGGACCAGTAAGTGGCAATGATTAGTAAAGGGGAAGTTAGAAAGGCACGAAAGAGGACAAAAAATGAAAAGGCAGTTGGTCCTGAATACATACCGGTGGAGGTGTGCAAGCAATTTGGAGAGATGGCTGTGGAGTTTTTGATCAACTTATTCAACACAATACGAGTGGGGAAGAAAATGCCTGAAGAATGGAGAAAAATTGTAGTTCTCATTTTTAGTAACAAAGGCGATGTGCAAAGCTCTGGGAACTATAGAGGAATAAAGTTGATGAGCCACACAATGAAGTTATGGGAAAGAGTAGTGGAGGCTAGACTCGGGACAGAAGTAAGTATCTGTGAGCAACAGTATGGTGTCATGCCTAGAAAGAGTACCACAGATGCATTATTTGCCTTGAGGATGCTAGTGGAAAAGTACAGAGAAGGCCAGAAGGAGATACATTGTGTCTTTGTGGAGCTAGAGAAAGTCTATGACTGAGTACCAAATGAGGAACTGTGGTACTGCATGTGTAAGTCTGGTGTGATGAAGGAATATGTTAGAATAGTACAGGACATGTATGATGCCTGCAGAACGATGGAGGTACGCACTGGAAAAGAGAGGAATGAAGATTAGCCGAAGTAATACAGAATATATGTGCGTGAATGAGAGGGATGGGGGGGGGGGAAGTGAGGCTACAGGGAGAAGAGATAGCGAGGGTGGACGACTTCAAATACTTGGGGTCAACAATACAGAGCAATGGTGAGTGTGGTAAGGAAGTGAAGAAACTGGTCCAAGCAGGTTGGAACAGCTGGCGGAGGGTCTCTGGTGTGTTATGTGACAAAAGAGTCTCTGCTCGGATGAAAGGCAAAGTTTATAAAACAGTGGTGTGGCCAGCCATGATGTACGTATTAAAGACGGTGGCACTGAAGAGACAACAGGAAGCAGAACTGCAGGTGGCAGAAATGAAGATGTTGAGGAGCTCGCTAGGCATGAGCATGTTGGATAGGATGAGAAACAAGCTCATTAGAGGGACAGCCAAAGTTGGATGTTTGGAGACAAGGTTTGAGAGACCACACTTCGATGGTTTGGACATGTCCAGAGGCGGGAGAGTGAGTATATTGGTCGAAGGGTGCTGAGGATGGAGCTGCCAGGCAAAAGAGTGAGAGGAAGACCAAAGAGAAGGTTGATGGATATTGTGAGGGAAGACATGAAGGCAGTTGGTGTTAGAGAGGAAGATGTAGGAGATAGGCTAAAATGGAAAAAGAAGACACGCTGTGGCGACCCCTAACAGGATAAGCCGAAAGGAAAAGGAGAAGAATTTGAATGTTTGACTGACAATTAGCATGACACTTTGCGTTTAAGGATGAGACAGGGCAATAAAAATTAAAGTTTTATTTTCATAAAACATACACAAAATTCAGAAAACTGTATGGATATACTCTCTATGTGAAAACAAGTACAAATTATTTCTGTAAACACACACAGTAATGTAATGCGAATAACATTCAGGAGTAGAAAAAAAAAATAGCTTATGTTACACCTAAAACCTTCGGAGAGCTTCAGTAATCTTGAAGTTAACATGGGACACGTGTTTTAGGTGAGGTCATCTTCTCCGGAGACGGAGGTCCATGTCGTTTTCATCTGTCACCATGAGATGGTCCACTGAGTAGTGGCCGTCGTCGCCTATGTCCTGGAAGAAATACTCCTCGCTCTCACAGCTCTCATTCCCGTCTTTACAGTCTCCGGCCTTGCTTTGGTGTACCTCACTGCTTTCGTGACTGTTGTTGTCATTGGCCTTACTGGTTTCACTGCTCTCATTGCTGGTGCTGTCGCTGGCCTTGCTGGTTTCATTGCTTTCATTACTAGTGGAGTCATGTTCCTTCGTGGTGTCACTGGAGTCACTGCTTTCCTGACTGGTGGAGTCGCTGGATTCACTGCTTGCTTGACTTTTGGTGTCACTGGATTCATTGCTTTTATGCCCGGTGATGTCGCTGGCCCGAGTGGTTCCACTCTTTACATAAGTTGTAACGTCACTGGATCCACTGCCCTCATGAGTGCTAGTCTCACTGGATTCACTGGTGTCATCAGCGGTAATATCACTGGACATGCTGGTCTGAACGGTTTCTTCACTGGTGCTCTCACTGCTGTCAATCACCTCACTTACTAGTGAGCCCTTAATGGCATAGCTTACTTCACCGTCCTTAACTTCCTCATGGGTTTCATTGCTGGGCTTGTTAATGGTCTTACTGGACTGTTTGGTCTCATCACTGGCACTATGACTGTTCTTGTCTGCCTCGTTGCGTTCATGACTTGTGCTGTCTTGAGTCTCACTTGTTTGACTGCTTTCATTACTGGTTCTATCATTACCCTCGTTGGTCTGACCAGCTACCTCACCATTATCTCCACTTTTGTAAATAACTTTATTAACCAATCGTGCTTTGATGGTAGAACTTTTTTCATTGGTTTTACTTGACCCATTGCTATCAGTACTAGTGCTCTCATTGGATTCGCTGTTGTCACTTGCCTGACTAATGTCACTGATGTCAGTAGTCACAGTGGTTTCTTGACTGGTGCTCTCATTGCTCTCGCTGCTGTTAAGCACATCACTTACCTGTGAGCTATTGAGGGTATAGCTAACGTCACTGACTTTAACCGTCTGATCCATTTCACTACTGGGACTGTTGCTGGCCTGACTCGACTCAGTGCTCTCGTCACTGGCACTCTCGCTGCTGTTGTCTGGATTGGTACTTTCTTGACTTGTACTGTCATGAGTGACACTTGTTTCACTGCTTTCACTGCTGGTGCTGTTGTTGGCCTTACTGGTCTCACTACTTTCACTGCTGCTTATAACACTTTCATTGGGGTCGTCACTGGTGATATCACTGCTCATGCTGGTCTGGATAGTTTCTACACTGGAGCTCTCACTGCTGTCAATCACATCATTGCTGTTGTCCGACTCATTGCTTTCATGATTTGTGTCACGAGTACTTGTTTCATTGCTTTCAGTACTAGTGTTGTTGCCGGCCTTACTGCTTTCACTGCTTTCACTGCTGGTACTGTCACCACCATTGATGATTTCACCAGTTTCCCCACCATTGCTCCCACTTCTGTAAATAACTTGATTTACCAATGGGCTCTTGACGTTGTAACTTTTGTTATCGGTTGGACTTGACCCATTACTGGTGTTCTCATTGGACTCGTTGCTGTCACTATTGGTGGCCTCACTGAAGTTACTGCTCTTGGTGCTCACACTACTTCCGTTCTCATCGTTGTCAACAGTGTCAGTTGTGTCACCAGTGATGCTGCCTGTGTCCCCTTCTTCGCTGGTGGTGTCACTGATGTCGGTCGCATGTGGCACTAACTGACTTCCAACTTGGTTGTCAGTACTTGCAAAAGATGGATCCCATCTCTGAAGCAGAGAAACAAAATAAGTTGTTGTGTTACTTGAACCATTTTTACGCAGCAGGTTTAATTTCAGTATACCATCTTGTGGCTTGCATGCCGACTTGTGGCCTGTGTAGGAGGCAGTTTGGAGCCATCTCCATCCATCCATTTTCTATACTCTTGTAAGAGTTTGGGTTAAACTGCAGTCTATCCTGGCAGACTTTGGGCGAGTGACGGGCTACACCCTGGACTTGTCACCAGCTAATGGCAGGGCACTTAAACAACTATTCACACTCACATTCAAACTTATAGACAATTTAGAGACCTGAATGAATCCAACACATATTTTTTCAATGACAGAAAGAGCTGGCGAACTACTGAGATTTGAACCTTGAACCTCAAAACTGAGGCAGAGGTGCAAATTAGTCAACCACTGTGCTGTCTGCAAAGTGGATTATTTAAAAAAAGGAACTAACATCATAACAACACTGAACCTAGTAAATCAATACATTTTAAAGGTGACAAAGTGCATTGCTGGCCTTATCCAGAAACGCAAATCAGTTTTATCCTTAATCCACAATATTTTGTGAAACATAGCATTGTGTTCCTCCCATTATTACTGCTTTATATTACATTTTAAAACAAGGCCCTTTTGCATGTACAGTCTCTCATAAAATAAATCACCTATAGCTATACACAGACAAAAAGTATGACGGGAAATGCAATGTATAATGGTAGCAATAGCAATTATAATAGTCCATACATCCAAAGCTAAGTAAAAATGAAGTCAGAATATCGAATGTATAATTTATTTTCCAGTGATTCTGAGTCTTAGTATGAACAAAACAACCCAAATCATTACAGAAAATGACATTTTAGCGAAAGCAGAATAGGATAGGATAAAAAATGACCTTATTAGAGGGACAGCCAAAGTTGGATGTTTTGCAAACAAGGTGAGAGAGAGCACACTTCGATAGTTTGGACATGTTCAGAGGCGAGAGAGTGAGTATGTTGGTAGAAGGGTGCTGAGGATGGAGCTGCCAGGCAAAAGAGCGAGAGGAAGACCAAAGAAAAGGTTGATGGATGTTGTGAAGGAGGACATGAGGACAGTGGGTGTTGAAGAGGAGGATGCATGAGACAGGCTTAAATGGAAAAAGACCCCTAATGGAACAAGCCAAAAGAAAAAGAAGAAGAAGCTAAAGCAGAATCACACTTAAAAACAGATCTGAGGGGATTTTTTTTGCTGTATGTGTGCTGAATAATCCAAGATGAAATGAAAAGAAACCATCTCAAAATGATGCCTTCAATATAGAAAATTGTAATTAAGTCACATGTGGAATAAATCACCTGTTGGTACTGTTGTAGGTATTGCTGGTAGGATTGTGAATCGTAGTAGCCTCCACTCTGAGCCTGACAGAATTTTACAGAGAGACTTTTAATGATACTCCAACATCAACAATTTATTGGCATGCGCTTTATCAAAAGTCTAGAAAAGATCAAAAGAATCTCAACTGTGCCTTCAACAGCAGTTACAGTTAAGAAAATAAGTATTTGAACATCGTGCTACATTGCAAGTTCTCCCACTTAGAAATTATGGAGGGGTCTGAAATTTTTCAACGTAGGTGCATGTCCATCGTGAGAGAGATAATCTAAAAAGAAAAATCCAGAAATCACAATGTATGCTTTTTTTAATGATTTATGTGATACAGCTGCAAATAAGTATTTGAACACCTGTCTATCAGCTAGAATTCTGACCCTCAAAGACCTGTTAGTCCGCCTTTAAAGGTCCACCTCCACTCCATGTATTATCCTGAATCAGATGTATCAGTATGAGGTCATTAGCTGCATAAAGACACCTCTCCACCCCATACAATCAGTAAGACTCAAACTTGTAACATGGCCAAGACCAAAGAGCTGTCCAAAGACACCAGAGACAAAATTGTACAACTCCATATGGCTGGAAAGGGCTACGGAGAAATTGCCAAGCAGCTTGAAAAAAGGTCCATTGTTGGAGCGATCATTAGAAAATGGAAGAAGCTAAACATGACGGTCAATCTCAATCAGAATGGAGCCCCATGCAAGATATCGCCTCATGGGGTCTCAGTTATCCTTAAAAAGGTAAGGAATCAGCCAGGACTACACGACAGGACTTGATCAATGACCTGAAAAGAGCTGGGCCCACTGTTTCCAAGGTGACTGTTGGTAATGTCATGGTTTAAAATCATGTATGGCACGGAAGGTTCCCCTTGCTTAAACCAGCACATGTCAAGGCCCGTATTAATTTTGCCAGTGACCATTTGGATGATGCAGAGGAGTCATGGGAGAAAGGTTTGTGGTCAGATGAGACTAAATTGAACTTTTTTGTCATAATTCCACTAACCGTGTTTGGAGAAAGACGAATGATGAGTTCCATCTCAAGAACACCATCGCGACTGTGAAGCATTGTGGTGGTAGTATCATGTTTTGGGGGAGTTTTTCTGCACATGGGACAAGACAACTGCACTGTATTAAGGAGAGTATGATGTATTGTGAGATTTTGGGGAACAACCTCTTTCCCTCAGTCAGTGCATTGAAGATGGGTCGTAGCTGGGTCTTTCAACATGACAATGACCCGAAGCACACAGCCAGGAACACCAAGGAGTGGCTCCGTAAAAAGCATATCAAGGTTCTGGCATGGCCTAGCCAGTCTCCAGACCTAATCCCGATAGAAAATCTTTGGAGGGAGCTGAAACTCAGTGTTTCTCAGCAACAGCCCAGAAACCTGTCTGATCTAGAGAAGATCTGTGTGGAGGAGTGGGCCAAAATTCCTCCTGCAGTGTGTGCAAACCTAGTGAACAACTACAGGAAATGTTTGACCGCTGTAAACAAATTGCCAACAATTTCAAACAAAGCCTACGGTACCAAATATTAACATTGGTTTTCTCAGGTGTTCAAATACTTATTTGCAGCTGTACCACACAAATAAATCATTAAAATATCATGCATTGTGATTTCTGGATTTTTTTTTTTTACATTATCTCTCTCACAGTGGACATGCACCAATGATGAAAATTTCAGACCCCTCCCAGATTTCTACGTGTGAGAACTTGCAATACAGCTGGGTGTTCAAATACATATTTTCTTCACTGGATTTACAGTTCATAAGTTACTTGTTGAGTAAATTACCTGCTGGTAGTAGTGGTACAAGTACCGCTGGTAAGACTGTTGATCATCTGAGCCTCCAGTTTGAGACTAAAATAAATGAACAGAGAGAAACAGTGAATAATATTCTTTGACATCCCCATCAATGTGATTACACTGTTACATTCTTTTAAGGTTGATTACTGTTAACTACATGGTAAATCCAAACATTCACATTATGTTGAGTAAACTACCTGCTGGGGGTACTGGTAGGGGTAATGTTGATCGGATTGTGGATCATAGGAATCTCCAGTTTGAGACTGAAAGAAATGAACAGAGAAGTTTAATGATAGCTTTCAGGCATTTGGTGCATCCATTGAAGGTTAATTGCCGTAGGCTTTTGACAAAAATACTTACTTGATGCTGGCGATTTTCTTCAGAGCTCTGAAATAAAAAACAAAAGGAAATGTGAAAATGTCTAAAAACAACATCAGAAAATCCCAATTTAAAAATATATTGATTTACCTGCTGATGGTACTGGTCAGGGTAATGTTGATGGGATTGTGGATCATAGGAACCTCCATTCTGAGGCTGGGGAGAAAGAATCAACCTTTATTGACGCTCTTCAACATTAAAATAATTACTGTTGTCTTATTGTTGTCTTATAGGGTACATTGCTGTCAGCTATTCAGAAAATTGTGATTCCCCCCCCAGAGTTCTGAAATCCATCAAAAAAAGATTAAAAACAAAATTTTCAATAATGCCCTTAAATGGCAGCCTGCTAAGTACAATATTAAATAATATTTAAGGCACGTGTTGAGTCGATTACCTGCTGGTGGTGGGGGGAATGTTGATAGGATTGTATATCATATGAACCTCCAGTTTGAGACTGAAAGAAAGTCATGGAGAGAGAAAGAAACATTTAATGATACTCCTCGCCGACATAATAATCTATTGCGTTCTTTAAATTTTTGTTGCTATAACCTGCAGATGCAGAGTGCAGACTATGTAATCACTGCCCCGTTATTCAAATGAGATGCTGTATTTCCAATATTAAATAAATTTTTTAAAATGGAAAGATTAAAATTACTCACGGATTCACTTGATTCACTTGATTCTCCCACACTATTAAATAAAATCTGCCAAAAAACAAAAACACCAACTAATTATTTTTTAAAATGATAACAAGCCAAAAATTGTAAGAGTAGGAAGTAAATCATTTCTCTTATTTTTTGAAAATGTGTACTCACAGGTTTGGCAAATACAGCCGCAGTAAGGCAGAGTGTTAGTGCAATGACCCTCATTCTGTAATTGAAATATAATTCACATTACTACAAAGTTGTATCATACTTGTTATTCACACAGAGACACCAAAGACTCCACAAATGTCAGTCAATATAATCCTGATTAGATAAAATTATTATTGGAGAGCAATATACATGAAATCAGTTTACGTGTAAATCTAGAAATACATGACAAAATGAAAAAAAAAAAAACCTAAAAACAAACCTGAAAATATGCAAAGTAGATATTTAAATAATATTACCTGAATGGAAGCAGTCAAAGCTTGATCGATGAAATCTTCTTTATCAGTCAAACACTGAAGTGAGAGAGAAGCTGTCAGTCTTCAGTTTATATGTGACAGAGAGCTGGAGAAGAAGCCAACGCCGATTCTGAGCTGCAAGCGGGTGGTTGGGACATGCTGCAGGAAACCCCAACAGCTACTGTATATATGCAAACCAAATTGTTTTTTAGTTACATCACTTCCTTCCGGATTTCTCCTTTGTGGACACGCCAAGGTGTATTTGTGCCAGCAAGCGAGCTCAAAAACACATTTTGGCGGGATGGAGATGATTACACACACAAACCACAAACAGACACCACAAACACGCATGCACAGTGCATACACACACACACACACATATAAATAAATAAATAAATAAATATATCCACATACGTACAGACACACTATTGCTTTGAAATAAAATTCAAACCCACTTATTACACTTCAAACCAAGTGTCATAAAATAAAAAGCAACATTATGTCAGCAAGTACATTTTTTGTAGTCCAGATGCAGAGAGCAAAAATTGGTCCTGACAGAAAGACACCTTGAAGGTACAATGAGTTGCAAATTCTTTTCAACTTGCATTCAATTCAATATACTACAAGATGAGATATTTAATATTCAAGCTGGTGAATGCTGATGTGTTGTTCTCAAATATTCTCTCATTTCATATTTGATGGCTACAACACAGTCCAAAAAAACAAACAAAACAAAAAAAACAAATATGAGGGCAACAAAAGACTAAGAAAGTTGAGAAATGTTCAAAGAATACATTTGGAACATTTCACTGGCGAACAGGTTATTTGGAAATGGTGTCACGTCCCATCAGAACGAGAGGTAGGACCCAAATGCAGGAACTCGGAAGACGCAAGGTAGTTCAAGAAGAGACACGTTTATTGTATGCAGAGTTCGGGGATCGAGCAGGCAGTCCGGTGCACGGGGAAACAATGCAGGCAGAAGTGTCAAGGAGTCAGGCTTACAAGGTTGGTCGGAGAACGGACGAAGGTCGGTACACACAGGTTCAGTCAGGAATACGAGGGTGTTGGAACGGGACATAAAGCTCAACGAACTAGCCGAGGACCAGTCGTCACCGGGTCCTATATATACACGGGGGATGATCAGGCCGCATCAGGCACAGGTGTGTGCCTCACAATCAGCGCAGCCGCACAGCTCGTGCTGAAGCGACAGGATCATGACAGTACCCCCCCCCTCAAAGGCACGGCTCCCAGACGTGCCTAAACGAAAAAAAACAGACACTAATTAACACAGGCAGGGGTGGGCGGAAGGGGATCCGGAGGAGGGCACGCCCCCCCCCCCCCCGAACCCCAGACTGGTGGCCATCCAGGCCACCAAACACGAGGCGTCCGGGCGGACAGGTCAGGAGGACGACCCGGACGCCAAGCACCAGGGTCCCCACGGGGCGATTCGGGCGGACGACCTCAGTGAGCAACCAAACGGCGAGGCAGGAACCAGAACGAGGCAGGCCACTGCTCCAGACGAGAACCTCCCACGCCGTCGTTGCAAGACGACCAGGGATTGGTCGCCAACGAGGCCAGGTCCTGAAGCAGCTGGGCGAACTCAGGAGCGAAGAAGATGATGGAGAGCAGGACCAGAGCCATGACCGCCACCCCGAAGTCTCTCCAGCTCCTGGGTGGCTCCACAGAACTCCCCTGGACAGGAACGAGAGAAGGCGGCGCCAGTACCCCCCCCTCCTGGACAGCAACGAGAGAAAGCGGCGCCATCGCCGCCCCCTCCTGGACAGCAACTTGAGAAGGCGGCGCCATCGCCGCCCCCTCCTGGACAGCAACTTGAGAAGGCGGCGCCGTCGCCGCCCCCTCCTGGACAGCAACTTGAGAAGGCGGCGCCGTCGCCGCCCCCTCCTGGACAGCAACTTGAGAAGGCGGCGCCGTCGCCGCCCCCTCCTGGACAGCAACTTGAGAAGGCGGCGCCGTCGCCGCCCCCTCCTGGACAGCAACTTGAGAAGGCGGCGCCGTCGCCGCCCCCTCCTGGACAGCAACTTGAGAAGGCGGCGCCGTCGCCGCCCCCTCCTGGACAGCAACTTGAGAAGGCGGCGCCGTCGCCGCCCCCTCCTGGACAGCAACTTGAGAAGGCGGCGCCGTCGCCGCCCCCTCCTGGACAGCAACTTGAGAAGGCGGCGCC
The DNA here is from genome assembly GCF_019802595.1 of Syngnathoides biaculeatus. Lineage (NCBI taxonomy): Eukaryota > Metazoa > Chordata > Actinopteri > Syngnathiformes > Syngnathidae > Syngnathoides > Syngnathoides biaculeatus. The sequence goes on along the minus strand of NC_084648.1, from coordinate 29,570,268 downwards.
GTCGCCGCCCACTCCTGGTCAGCAACTTGAGAAGGCGGCGCCGTCGCCGCCCCCTCCTGGACAGGAACGTGAGAAGGCGGCGCCGTCGCCGCCCCCTCCTGGACAGGAACGTGAGAAGGCGGCGCCGTCGCCGCCCCCTCCTGGACAGGAACGTGAGAAGGCGGCGCCGTCGCCGCCCCCTCCTGGACAGGAACGTGAGAAGGCGGCGCCGTCGCCGCCCCCTCCTGGACAGGAACGTGAGAAGGCGGCGCCGTCGCCGCCCCCTCCTGGACAGGAACGTGAGAAGGCGGCGCCGTCGCCGCCCCCTCCTGGACAGGAACGTGAGAAGGCGGCGCCGTCGCCGCCCCCTCCTGGACAGGAACGTGAGAAGGCGGCGCCGTCGCCGCCCCCTCCTGGACAGGAACGTGAGAAGGCGGCGCCGTCGCCGCCCCCTCCTGGACAGGAACGTGAGAAGGCGGCGCCGTCGCCGCCCCCTCCTGGACAGGAACGTGAGGGCGTGCCCGTCGCCGACAGAGCAGGAGTGTGGAGCGTCCGCGGGCCGGTCGCCACTGCCACTCCAGAGCACGGACGAGAAGCGGCTGTGGAGACGTCGCCACCTTCTGGACAGCAACGGGTCGGTCCCCACTGCCACGTGAGCTTGCAGTGCATCCGTAGAAACAGCAACGTGGGCGTGGCGCGGTGGCGAATCCGTTTCCAGGGCAACGTGAACCTGAGTAGGCGGAGAGTCAGTCGAAACTGACACGTGGGCGTGTCTCGGGAGCGGGTCAGTTCCAACTGCCGCGTGAGCTCTGCTCGGAACCGCCAACACTGCGACGTGCACTTGAGGTGGCGAGTCTGTTACCACTGTGGCGTCCACTTGGCAAGGGGATGAGTCGGTTTCGGGAGCGGGTCAGTTCCAACTGCCACGTGAACCTGAGTCAGCAGCGAGTCCGTCGCCGTTGCGACGTCAGCGTAGGTCGGCTGGTTCGCCAATCCTTGCCGGACCTGGGCCGTGAGAGCCGCCAATTCAGCGCTCTGCCTCTCTAACTGCGCCCGCATTTCGCGACAGAACGCCTCGTGGTTTGGCGGCTCCTCCTCCCTCTGGGCTTGAGGCTTCGCCACCAGCTGCGAGTCTGCTGGTCTCACCGTTGCCGGCGAGGAGTGGGAGGACGGTGTCTTCGTTGCCGCGCAGCGAGAGACACCAGGGAGCGCCCGGCCGGGGCGTCTCCTCTGTCCGCCACGCGGAGGTCGCGGGTAGATGGCCAATCGGGTTCCCTCGTACCGATTAGTGTACTTGGATCTACCGGGCAAAGTCGCTCGGGTGCTGGAAACGCGGGGAGGCGGCGCAAACTGACTGGGGTGAAAGATCGGACGAGCAGATTCATATTCAAATTCGTCGGAGTCGTACTCAGGCAGCCGGTCATACAAATCGTGGTCCTCCTCATATTCCGAAAAGTGCAGAAGAATATGAGGAGCCGGACGGGTCGTGTTCGGGACGTATTCATACCTCGCTGGCGGAGCGTAAGACACGGAAGTGGAGGACATCAGGGACCCTACCCGGATTGGGCAGGCTTGGTCCTCCGGCAGACGGTCTACCTTGCATCGGTCCCGGCGACGCCGGGTCTTTCCTGCTGGGTCCTGTGATGGCCAGTTCGTTCTGTCACGTCCCATCGGAACGAGAGGTAGGACCCAAATGCAGGAACTCGGAAGACGCAAGGTAGTTCAAGAAGAGACACGTTTATTGTATGCAGAGTTCGGGGATCGAGCAGGCAGTCCGGTGCACGGGGAAACAATGCAGGCAGAAGTGTCAAGGAGTCAGGCTTACAAGGTTGGTCGGAGAACGGACGAAGGTCGGTACACACAGGTTCAGTCAGGAATACGAGGGTGCTGGAACGGGACATAAAGCTCAACGAACTGGCCGAGGACCAATCGTCACCGGGTCCTATATATACGGGGGATGATCAGGCCGCATGAGGCACAGGTGTGTGCCTCCCAATCAGCGCAGCCGCACAGCTCGTGCTGAAGCGGCAGGATCATGACAAATGGGTGAGTGTCATGTTTGGATATAAAAGGAGCAACCTGGAAAGGCTCAAGCAAGGAATGGGTGAGGTTCACCAGTTTGTGAACCACTCCATTAGTAAATAGTCCAACCGTTTCAGGACAATGCTTCTCAATTTGCAATTGCAAGAATCAACACACATAAGTGGCAAGATTGAAAACCAACATTGAAGGCCCGTACCTTTCGATGACTCAGGTGGGACTGCATTAAAAATAGAAATTGTGCAAAATACATTTATACACAGGCCAAGGAACAATCAGTTCACACACTTCACTTTGTCCAGAAATTTGAGTTAAAACTTCACCATATAAAGTGAAAGCCCGATATCAAAAGCATCCACAAACACAACCCTTCTCTGGGCCTAACCTCTCTCGGTCTGAGATAGACTGACACAAAGTGGAAATGTATGCTGGGGTCTTACAAGTCCATCCATCCATCCTCCATCCATCCATCCATCCATCCATCCATCCATTCATTTTCCAAGCCGCTTATCCTCACAGGGGTTGTGGAAGTGCTGGAGGCTATCCCAGCTAACTTTGGCGGAAAGGCAGACTACACCCTGAACTGGTCCCCAGCCAATCGCAGGGCACATATTGACAAATTTCAAATCATTTTTGGAAATCATGAATGCGCTGGATTGGAAAAAGAACATGCAGATTGTTTTCAACTCAAAGTTAAAAAAATACATATTGGTTTTGGAGCAACATCTGCTGCCGTCCAAGCAACACCTTTTTCAGCGTTGTCCCTGCTTATTTCAGCCAGACAATGCAAGACCACATTCTTCCGATGTTCCAACAGCACACCCTTATGATAAAGTACTAGACTGCCCTGAAAGCATTCCAGACATGTGTCCCATTGAAAATGTCTGCACATTATCACATTATAAAATGAAATAACGGAAGACAAAGACACTGCGTGCACTTAAGTTGTACATCAAGCAATTGAAAAGAATTGAACCAACAAAGCTTTAACAATTAGTGTCCCCAGTCCACAAATGCTTATTGTGTTGTTCAAAGGAAATACAATACAACAGTGGTCAACATACCCCTGTTACAGCTTTTTGTGAACTGGTTGCAGGCATCAAATTCCAAATTTGTGCATATTTACCCCAAAATTATATATAAGTGTATATATATATATATATTATATATATATATATATATATATATATATATATATATATATATATACGTTTTAACATGAAATACTGTATCTTGTCTTTATCTGACCACAGCACACTTCTCCAGAAGTTAGGATCTTTGTCATGAAGTCTTTTTGCAAACTGTAATATGTCTTTTTTTACGTTTCTTTATGAGTAATGGCTTCATTCTTGGTGAGTGGGCTTACAGCCCATGTTGGTGCAGGAATTGCTTTACTGTCGATACTGACACTTTCGTACCAGGTTCATCCAGCATCTTCACAATGTCTTTCGCTTTTTTTCTGGGGTAATTTGCACATATCAGACTAAAGCATCTGGAAATTGCACCCTAGGATGCGGCAGACTTGTGGAGCTCTACAATTCTTTCTCTGATTTCCTGGCTGATTTCTTTTGATTTTCCCATGATTTCAAACAAGGAGGCAAAGTGTTTGAGGTGCTGGCTTAAATACATCCCCAGGGGTGCCGTCAGTACACTCACATGTTATCAGTTAACCTATCAACCTATTATTTTAATAGAGTAGCGTTTAGATATAAATGTGAGATTTACAAATATGATATAATGGATCGTGGCACGGCGAGTGACTGGTTTGCACATCTGCCTCACAGTTCTGAGAACTGGGGTTCAGATTTTGGCCTTACCTCCGTGGAGTTTGTATGTTCTGCTCGTGCCTGTGTAGGTTTTCTCTGGGTACTCAGGTTTCCCCCCACATCCCCAAATCATATGTGAAAAGTCTAAATTTCCCGTAGCTGTGAATGTGAGTGTGAATGATTGTTTGTTTCTATGCATGTGCCATGCGATTGGCTGGCAACCACTTCAGGGTGTACCTCTCCTCTTGGCCAAAGATGGCCGTTACAGGCTCCAGCATGCCAGCAACCCTAGCGAGGATAAGCATAACAGAAAATTGATGGATTGGTGGATGAATATAATGGATTATGTGTGTACAGTGTCACATGAGCCACGTTCCTGTCCAGGCGACAGCTCGTCGGCCGCGCCATGTTCCTGCCTTGGCAGCGGCTCATCGGCTGCCGCACGTTCCTGCCCTGGCGACGGCGACATAACGGTCCCCTTCGTTCCGGTGCCGGTGGGACAGGTATTTGGCCGTCTTACATTCCTGTCCAGAGGGTGATTGGCCTGCGGCCGCTCCCCGCTCCTGCTTCGATGGCGAACTGTCCTTAGCTTCCCCTGGTCATGTTATTTGTTCTTTTTGTTTTTATTTTGTCGCGTCTGGGATCCACTCCTTAAGGGGGTGGGGGGGTTCTGTCATGAGCAAGGCTGGACCATGGCCAAGAGGAGTGTGGCCTGGCCACCGCTCTGAGCGGTTTCATCTCTGATACCTGTCGCTGGTCACAGCGGTGTCACATGAGGCACTGTGATTAGACAATGTATTTAAGTTGGAGTTTTGTCACTGGCATTCGCCAGTTGAGTATGCTTTCCCGCATCCAGGGTTACTCTGCCACTTGGCCATTATAGTCCAGTCACGCTTTTGGTTATGCTATTGAGTTGACTCCTCGTTATTGGACATTGTTTCTTGTGTTCTGTATCCTGCCTTCTTGGACTGTGTTGCCGTGCACAACTTTCGTTTATAATAAAACCCACTGAACATCATCTCCTCATCTTGGAGTCTTGCATTTGGGTCCATCCGTGGGTTCGTGACATACAGAAAATGAACTATATCATCTTATTCATATTCAGGTGATTCTGAGGGAAATTATCACTACACAGTATGTGATTTTGGTTAATGCATTTCAGGTGAATAAGTCAATGCAAAAACAATGTCAGAAAAAAATGGTCTCATAAAAGATACTGTACATTTCAAACAAGTACTAAGTTTTCCCCTTCAGTGTAACAATTGCAGTAATACAAAGTAATACGACATATTACAGTGGCCCTAAAGTCTGTTCAAACATTGGAATTGCGATGGAGTCTTCACTGCTGATGTGCCATTCGTTCATTTTATAAACAGTACTGTACCCTACCAAGTGACCCAATGAGAAGTAATGGACCACCAGTACAAAGTGTCATAACAAATGCTCATCAATAATGGGCAAAGTGGTTTTACGTTGTGCTTTTCTAGAGTCTTATTAAGTAATTTTTTTAATTCTTTGTTGTAGCTGCTATTTTATTATTCTACAGCCATGAGATGAAATCCAAATGACATTATGTAATCCAGTGTGTTCCTTTTTATTTTTATTTCTTTTTTTATGACCTGATTCTATGTAAAATATAGTTTTGTCAACAAGTAACCATACATACCATGTATGGTTTTTATATTGGGACGATGGGATTGGTCTGTGTAAATAAGGAATGTACAGTAGAGTGCCTAAATAAAGAGGACAAGCTCTCTTTCCTCTCTGAGGATCGTAATAGTTTCCTGGCTGCCCATATATGGTCTGTCTTTAAATAAGACTAAACAATTCCTTGTTTAACCTCCTTGGAGTTTGGCTTTGCACAAGAAACATGTAATTAGGCTGGGGATGTTCACTCAAGTCTGGAGCACTTTGCAAACCGCAGCCACCACTCTGTGTCCTGCTTTAGAAAGGGGCGGAGTGACTTGGGGCTGATTGATGCTTGTTGTGGCACGCAGACATGCGGTTTACTATGTCTGCGTGTTCGCCCTGTGGTTATGTGAAGTTCTGCGATGCACTGACCTTCACAGTTGAGAATACTGTGAATTTACACAATGCAAATGACTTGATGCAAGAGGACTTTTGGCACATTGACTTCAGTTTGTATTTTCTGACACATTTCTCTTGACCACCTGGAGCTGCTTAGTTCTTACCTACACAGCAATGCTATTCCAACTATTGCATCAGTATATAAAATAATTGCTTCAGTCCATCAATATATGATTAGGTATGGAAGAACAGTGAACGCTAACACTTTGAAAAATAAAACCAAAATGACACTCCACCCTGGATGCCACAAGCATCTCGGGTACAATATGGGCCAAAGTTGGTTCAGATCTGGCATCCTTTTCTTTGGTCTTCCTCTGGTGTCCAAAACATCCAACTTTGGCTGTCCCTCTAATGAGCTCATTTCTAATCCTATCCAACCTGTTCATTCCAAGTGAGAACCTCAACATCTTCACTTCTGCTACCTCCAGTTCTGCCTCCCGTTGTTTCTTCAGTGCCACCGTCTCTGATCCGTACATCATGGCCGGCCTCTGTCATGGTCCTGCCGGTCCAGCACTGGCTGTGCGGGTTCCCACGCGGCAGCACTGATTGGGAGGCGCAGACCTCCGCCTCATGATGGCTGATTGACCCTGGTGTATATAGGACACTGGTGACGACTGGTCCTTCGCCAGATCGTTGCACTCATGCCCCGTTCTTGCACTCCCGTGTGTACCGACCTCCACTTGTTCTCCGACCGACCCCATAAGCCTGACTCCTTTGACACTCCTGCCTTCTTTGATCGATCTCCCGTGTACCGACTCCTGCATGCCCGCGGACCTGCTCTCTACGCCCGACGTCCTGACTACCGCTGCTGCACCTGACTGTCTGCCTGATCACTGACCTTTGAACGATAAAAGTTTTTCCCGAATTAGCTATGCCTCTCCCCAGTCCTGCATTTGGGTCCTCCCTCCATCTCGATGGGTCGTGACAGCCTCACCACTGTTTTATAAACTTTGCCCTTCACCCTAGCAGATACTCTTGTGTCGCATAGAACACCAGACACCTTCCGCCAACTGTTCCACCCCGCTTGGACCCGTTTCTTCACTTATTTACCACACTCTCCATTGCTCTGTATTGTTGACCCCAACTATTTCAAGTTGTCCACCCTCGCTATCTCTTCTCCCTGGAGCTTCACCCCCCCCTCATTCACGCACATACTGTATATTCTGTTTTACTTCAGATAATCTTCATTCCACTCCTTTCCAGTGTGTGCCTCCATCTTTCAAATTGTTTCTCCACATGCTCCCTGCTTTCACTTCAGATCACAATATCATCTGTGAACATCATAGTCTACGGGGATTTCAGTCTAACCTCATCTGTCAGCCTATTCATCACTACTGCAAACAGGAAGGGGCTCAGAGCTGATCCCTGATGCAGTCCCACCTCCACCTTAAATTCTTCTGACACACCTAAGGCACACCTCACCATTGTTCTGCTGCCCTCATACATGTCCTGTACTATTTTAACATATTTCTCTGCCACACAGATCAGATCTGACATCAAGAAAGATAAATAAATCCCCTAAACTTTGAAGATTATTTTGAATTAAAAAACACTGAGGTGACAATCACTGTTCAGGCAAATGTACTTAAGACATTGTCCCGGTTTTGCACACTCCGGTCTGCTTATCCCTTCACTTTTATTCAAAAGTGTATTTTTGTATACTTGCAGCATACCTGGGCATTGTTTTCTGACATTCATTGAGAAAATTGATGGATGCGCTAGATATTCAAAATGTCCTTTTCTCTTTTCTTGATTAAAAAAAGTTGTGACTTTTAGTACTTGCACTTCAATGAAAATGATAGCATTTGAAAAAAGATGTCCACTTTGAGAACTTCTTTTTAATATTCGTGTTTTTACTCACATGGCTGACATTCTTGTCATGTAAAAGGGCCATCCACAAATCCCTTTCCTATATGGCGGATTATGGTCGCCTGGAATGGTCGCCAGGGAATTGCCAAGTACATAAAGATGAAATAAATTCACACTACATGTGCACACCAATGGACAAGAGTTTTCACTTAGCATGTATGTTTTGGGATTGTGGGAGGAAGCTGGGGTATCTCTCGAAAATGCAGCAAGCACGGGGAGAACATGCAGACTCCAGACAGGAAGGCTTAAACTGTGATTCGAACCTCAAAGCTGTAAGACAAATGGGCTAACCACTAACTCACCGTGCTGACCAACAATGGACCAAAAGAACATAACATAAATTTGTCAGCTTCTATTTTAAACTGTCTGTAAACAAGGTCTAAAATGTTCCAAATCTGCATTCTTGCCTTTTAAAGAGCTAGAACCCGTTTTTCAGCATTTTCTGACTTTCACAAACTAATCTTTTTACATTTTATGGGTCTATTGCCAATCACAGTGGTGCTTTTTTAAGGCATGAAGGCAAAGAGGTTTGTTACGTCTGGGATCCTGGATTGTCGCATAAATGTCACTTCAAACAGGGTGCGATTTTTGGCAGTTTGATGCAACAGGAGTTGTATCTAATTTTGAATGCTGAAATGGTGTGAGGGGGAAAAACCCCTAAAGCTTTTTCACTAGGTTGCAGTTCAAGGTTAATGTGTTTCTTTGTGCTGGGATGGTTGTGGAAAGGTAGAATATTGCTCAAGGGCACTTGCTTAACCTTAAAACGGCCTTTTCATTTGGCCATTTCGTCGTAACCAAAGGAGTCCTTTTTTTTTCCATTTGTGAATATATGATTGGTAGCGCCCTTTTCTTGAGCAAGAAAGAATGATGAATCTGGGCCCAAGGACCTCAATTTGACCCGGAAAGTTGGACTTCATGTTGTTTTCAGTGACGTGTATTGGGCCATTTTTAGTAGGATATTGTTTGTGATCATTTCAACAGGCTCTTGGCTGCTGAATTTGATATTTTGGGGTATAAAGAAAAAGAAAAAGAAAGAAAAGGTGCTTTTTTTGGCTTCTACAGGTTGTATCCATTTTGGATCCAAGTCAGCACATTTTTTGATCATGGTACTTTATCTGCCTCGTGCAATGTGCAGTGAAATATGTCGGTGGGAGCCTGGTTACCAGTTGGAGAACCAAATCCAGAACTTGTGTCAGTACCTTGGTCAAGGGAGCGGACTGGAAATGACCTTGCGTGATTTTTGGAATGTGGTGGCAGTCTGGGGCACCCTGAGAAAATCAAGAGGCGTGGACGGAACCTGATAACTTCACAATGAAAAGGCACCAAAGTTAGCTGTTAAGCGCAATTGCAAAGCTGGAATTGAAAGAACCACTACGCCACCATGCTGCCATGTTGTAAAAAAAGTTGAAATGTACCTCAGCGTGGTCACCGGTCCCCTTCAGCAAAGCGAACTGTTATTTTTTTCTCATTGTATTTCTAGCTTCCCTTTTTTTCTGAAACACAAAGTCTTCAAACAGACAACAGACTAGCGTGTATTACATTTTCTGTCTTATGCTGGCGTTTGCTGCTTTATTTTATAGTAGTGCTGAGTAAGTCTGCTTCTCGGCCAAGACGTTCTTGCGTTCAAATCTCATCTTGAGCCTTCCTGGGTGGAGTCTGTTTGCAGGAGAATGTGAGTTTAGATGCTTGGTTGTCTTTATGTGGCCTGTGATTCACTGGTGACCAGCTCAGAGTGCACCACTGGACCCTACTTCTTGCTCAAAGGTAGCAGCAGTACCATCAGCCCATGACTCCTAATAATAATAAATGTGTATGAAATGGATGGATGGATGGATGGATGGATGAGTTCCTGATCACGCCCAGTTCAGCCAGTCTTTCCCTAAACAGCTGTTATGGTGTGATATGTAACTACTCTCTATAACATGAGCTTCTGATATGTGGTACAGCTACTCCATCATTGCCCTACAGAATATTAAACTACTATCATACATTTATTCTCTCCTACCCAGTATTTATGGAGATCTTTCCAATGAGCCCCAAACCCCTCACCACCAGATGAAGTCAGTGTTAGTGTGACTGACCTATTGTGTGTGTGTGTGTGTGCGTGCGTGTGTGTAGACTGTTTGTATTGTATGATCCCCGTCTGGAATACAAAAGAACTCCTTCACAGGTTGAGCGGAGGCACATACTGATACTTGTGCAGGATTCCCTTTCTCCTTCCAGCAACTTACCCCAGGTATTTACTTGATTATGCATGGTGTTTTCAACTTGCTTTGATGATTTGTGAGTGACGTTATTATTTCTGATTAGGTCACATTTGTTATAGGGCCTGTTGTTTTGTTAGTCCCGACGCCTCTTTTGTCTGATGTTGAGCGTTGACTATTTTATTCAGACACTTTGGGATTTCTGTTGTTGGTTTCCAATACTAAATGAATACTGCCTTTATTGCCGTACAGACTAAAAATCAGACGTCTAGACCATATATGTGAAAATGTGATGTGAAGTTGAACTAGTGTGTACTTAGTCACTCCATGAAGAAGCCTCCTCAACAGTACTTGATGTATTATTCACACTGTTTAATGTAGCCCATATATCAATGTGGTCGACAACCCTACAGACAGACACTTTACAGTAATTGCAGGTTGAAGAATGCACATTTATCACCGGAGTCAATCAGGTTGGAAGATTCTGTCGACTCAATAATCCCGCAAATGAAAGCGCTAAATTACACTGTCTAGACTATGTGTTGACAAAGTATGGCCCATGGGTCACGTACTGTATGGCCCGCTCTGTTCTTTAATCTATCCTGCCGTTTATTTACATTATCAAGAATCCTGCAGTTTTTCTTGCAATGATTTAGCCAGTGTCCCCTCGAACTAGTTAATTCAAACAAATTTGTACAGTTTAGGTTATGTATTTATTTGTCTCATTAAGTAATTGGCGGTTTAGCTGTAAATAATGAAAATATGCATTGAAATAGTTTTACATATGGGCAGCAAGGTGTTTCAGCTGGTAAAGTGTTAGACTCACAGTTCTGAGGACCGGGGTTTTATGGAGTTTGCATTTTCTCTCCGTGCCTGCGTGTGTATTCTCCAGACACTCCAATTTGCTGCCACAAACATGCATTCATTGGAGACTCTAAATTGAGCCTAGGTGATCTTGAGTGCAAATGACAGTTTGTCTCTATGTGCCCTGCGATTGGCTGGCAACCAGTTCAGGGTGTAGCCCGCCTCCTGCCCGTTGACAGCTGGGATAGGCTCCAGCACTCCCCGTGACCCTTGTGAAGATAAGCAGCAAAGAAAATGGATGGATGGATGATTAAAACAGCGTATAGTAGAATAGTAGTATCATTTTAAAATGGAAATATTTAATAAAGCATGACAATAAAAAGCGTTTTTATCCTAGATTTAAAAACCTGGGGCTGACGATACTTCTGTTGGCACATTAATAGCTCAATTTTGCCTCACCATGTTTGCATTAGACTTTGCTCCACTATTTAACCTGAATCTGTAGTACGACCTTGAAAAAGCAAGAAAGGTTTGTTAGTAATGTGATGATGCCAGTATATTTATCCATCCATCCATCCATCCATCCATCCATCCATCCATCCATCCATTTTCTTAGCCGCTTATCCTCACAAGGGTCGTGGGAGTGCTGGAGCCTATCCCAGCTGTCAACGGGCAGGAGGCGGGGTACACCCTGAACTGGTTGCCAGCCAATTGCAGGCTACATCGAGACAAACAGCCACACTCACAATCATACCTAGGGGCAATTTAGTGTCCAATTAATGTTGCATGTTTTTTGGATGCGGGAGGAAACCGGAGAGCCCAGAGAAAACCCATGCAGGCACGGGGAGAACATGCAAACACTACACAGGTGGGTCCGGGATTGAACCGGGACCTCAGAAGTGTGAGGCCAACACTTTACCAGCTGATCCACCGTGCCTCCACATTAATCCTACATAATAAAGATACAGTATATTAAATAATTTTATTACAAATATTAATTTTAGATATCACGTATTTTACATCATTTAATAATATTAAGTATTTTACATCATTTACCTTTTTAACTATCTTTCTATTATGTATTTTCCAAGACGCTTATCCTCACAAGGGTTACGGGAGTGCCGTAGTCTATTGCAGCTAACAATGGGCAGAAGGCAGACTGCACCTATTGTTTGTCAGTCAGCTGCAGGGGACATGTTGACACCATCACTGGCTGGGAATTGATCCCACGCTGCCTACACCAAAGTTAGGCTTGACCCCATTTTAACTATGATTAATTAATTTGAAAATATATTTACATTTAGTCAGCACGGTGGATCAGCTGTAAAGTGTTGGCCTCACAGTTTTGAGGTCCAGGGTTCAATCCTGGCCTGCGTGTGTGGAGTTTGCATGTTCTTCCTGTGTTTGCATGGATTTTTTACCGGTTTCTCCAGTTTCCTCCTACATCCCAAAAAACATGCAAAAATAATTGGAGACTCTAAATTGCCCCTAGGTGTGGTTGTGAGTGTGATTGTTGTCTGTCTCTATGTGCCCTGTGATTGGGTGGCAACCAGTTTAGGGTGTACCCCGCCTCATGCCTGTTGACAGCTGGGATAGGCTCCAGCACTCCCCGCGACCCTTGTGAGGATAAGCGGCTAAGAAAATGGATGGATGGATATTTACATTCAAATCTTTTATTTCCCTAGGGATGACCTTGCCCATATGCCCATTGTAAAAATGAAACGGAGCTTGTGAGTTTCACTCACAATAGCCAACTGATCACACTCATTTGTGCATCTTCCAATTTTGACAAAATCTTGTGTCTACATAGTTTTCACATTTAATCCAAACAATATGCATTGGGAACACAATGAAGTGTAAAAAAAATACAAGTTGCTTCATTTCTATCTTCAAGATACTGCTGTCAGACCTGTGACGGTAATAGTAAATGATGTAATAGTAAAACCACATGCTGTTATACACTATTTGCATTCATAACAGTCTCGACATAATCTGCATGGATGAACTGGAGCAAACCCGAGTAAGTACTTTGATTCCCATGTACAGGCTCACTTATGTCTGCTTTGCTTCCGCTCTCAACAACAAAAAGTGACGGTGAACTTAGTCTACTTTTATCCAGTCTAGTAGCTGTTTCGTGTTTACTTTAGCTTTAAAAGAGACGTGAGGTCAAGCAGAGGGTTGCTTCCACGATGGGAGACAGCCATTCAGACAAATCTGATCAAATATTTGGAAGTCAAAATATTTGTTAATTTTGAATTTTTGTCAGTGGCTTATTTAATTGATTTTTTTTTCTTTTTTTTTTCTTTCTTTTTTTTAATTGTTACAGCCATGAGGACCTTCATAGTATTCATTTGCCTACTGGCTGGAGCATTCCCTTTATCTGTGAGTAGCAAAATCCTTCATCCTGGGCTTTTTTGAAGTTTTGAAATACACGGGCATGATCATTCACACGTCTAACTGCATACAGGTAGAAAATAATCGGCATGGAAAATACAGGACTCCCCACAAGGCCAAAGAAAAGGTAAAGCCATCAAAAATGGTTTTGTTTTGTTGAAAACACGATATAAAGTTGAAAATATATTGTATTCTCTCTGAAACAAGGACATGGTCACTGAGGAGGCCAACAAGGTGGCAGTTTTACCCACGTTAGTGACTGTTGAAGCCAGCAGTCAGGAGCAGGAGGAAGGGGAAGCCAGTGTGGAAGACAATACTAATGCAAAGAAAAAGACCAGCAAGTTGGTGACCACAAAGGCTAAAAGCGAGGTGGTTCTGTTGAGCGAGAAGGAACTTAATGACCTTCTCCAGAAGGAAACAACAGAAGAGGAAGAAGCAGAGATGAATGATGACGGGAACACAGGTGCAGATGAAGAGGAGTTCAGACAAATAGCAGAGGTGCAACAAAAGAAGCTGGAAATGAAGCAAGAGGAGCTGGTCCAAAACAAGAGCATAGGAGATACTGAAATGTTGATGAATGAAAACAAAGACTCCGAAGTGGAGATGAAACTCAAGGAATATGAACAAGAGTCTATTGGAGATGAAAATGGTGCTTTGTTAGAAGAATCTGAAGGCAGCACAGAGTCTAAGATCCTGTCCAGCCTTGACTACGCTGGTGACAGCGCAATTGTGCCACCACTACGCTTCATGCTAGCCAAAGTCCAAGCCCTCAGAGATGACCTAAAGCCCGTGTCTGCATCAGATAACAAAGATGGCGAAGTTATAAATCACGATGTGATGCAAAACACGGAAGGAGCCGAATACCACAGAGCGGCAAATCAGGATCACATTCAAGACAACAAGGCCAAAGATGCAGCGACAAAGCTGGCAGAAAAGGATGAGGAGAAGGCCAAGGTCGAGAGTGGAACTAATGCCAGTGGAAAAATGAGGAGACCAAAAAAGAACCAAAGTGCAAGGAACCACTTGCAACACACGGAGGAAAAAGAAGACGAACAGGAGCAGAACCAAGAGGGACCTCAGGAGATGGAAGGAGGACTCGATAAGGCAAAGAGGAGAAGAGCAGGACAATGGGTATGGCATATGTAGTGGAACCTCCTAAATTCTGTCATGCTCACAATCTGAATCATTTTATAATTAATAATAAGTTCAAAATGTCACCACCACAAAACAGTAAAATGTATGGGTCACAGGCCAGAAGAGGCCCTTCACTGGGTCTAATACGGCCCGTGGGGGTAAATAAATATCTCCTGTAAAAATATTTTAACATGGTGAATATTGTAACATATCAGTCAATACCTTCAGTTCAAAAGAGGTTTTTTTTCCATTTAATCCCGCAACTTGTATGGATTCTTAAATATACTTTTTTACAAAGTAGGCAGATAGCTACACATACTTCTGGAATATCCATCCATCTATTTTCTTAGCCGCTTATCCTCACAAGGGTTACAGGATGCTTCTGGAATATTCCACTTTAATTTGTGTGGTGCAATGACTCACTTGAGGTTGTAAAGATTTCCAGATGAATGTGTACATTATATACATTTGAAATGAGTTCTAGAGTTGTTTTGAAATAGTAGATACAGTATACCGAATATATACTCTTTGATATATAAGTTGGACAATGTATACATAAAAAAAAACCCAAAACTGATTTATGGTATTGTTGAAATTGCATTAACTTTTGATGAGAAATTTCAGATTGCTCATATGATTTGCAACAGGCTCATAATACATATGAATATATTCTAAATATAATTATTTGCACCAAAACAATGCATAACATTTTGGAATAGTTATGTATAGTTTAATAAGCTCCAACTCTACTGGTCAGGCCCATTTGAAATCGCACTAACTAAAATCAGTTTGCGACATTGCAAAACTTTACATAAAGGTTTAACATTCTTAGCTGCCAATAAAAGAGATATTAGTCTATATGTCCAAATGCCAGTACCAATGAAGTTAGGACGCTGTGTAAAATGTGAGTTAAAACAAAATACAATGATTTGCAATTTTTTTTCAGCCAACCTTTAATCAAATCCACTCCAAAGACAAGATACAGTATACTATACAGTATTGCCAAAAGTACTGGTATTTTTTCACTGATGTCAGAGGACCCTTTATAGGAATATCAGCTTTAACTCCTCTCAAAGGCTTTCGGAGCGTGTGTCGGGGATTTTTGAGTATTCTTCCAAAAGCGCATTTGTGAGGTCACAAATGACATGCCTGGCTCTCAATCTGAACTGATACAAAAGCTGTTTCATCAAGTTTAGGTCAGGACTCGACAGCTGCAGTCTGCAATACTTATACACTTCAGTTGTCATCGTACGTAGTATTTCAGTGAAAAAGCTCCCTCATCACACAGAAATAAAACGATTTAGTGGTGCATTTAGCAGGTATAGAAATTTAGCTGATTAGAATGTACTTTGTCCGTATGAAGCAGTAAAATTCTCAGCTTGATGCACAGACCTGCACCAGCTAAAACATAAAAACATATAGGCCCATGTATTCCGAATGACTTAAAAAAAAAACAAATGGGGAACCTGTGTGTAATTTAATCAATTTTGGTGGATATACAAAGAGTATTTAAAACACAAGTGAATGTATCATTTCAAGGGCAGTTTTGAAGGCGGTACACAGCCAATGCATCCACAGGAGGCTTCTTGCGCTCTTGTCAGTGGTGGGTTTTACAGTTTTTTCTGCTGCCCTCAAGTGGGAAAAACAGTTATTACATGTGTCCATCAGGGACCTCCTGAAGGATTTAAATTTTTTTTTTTAAATATGGGTTCATGAGAAGGACCTTATACATTTGCACCTCTCAAGGCTGGATGCATGTGTTTGAATGTTTTCATATATTTCATCCTACAGGGCCCTTTAGTAGGCGTGAACCCAGTCCAGATAAGGGCCAAAGTGGATCTCTATCCGAATGCCAGGCCCTCTCCCCCCGCAGAAGCCCCCCCTGGTTGGTGTCTGCCGGATCCAGCGGCATTCTACTTAGAATCAATCTCTATACCAACAGTCTGTGTGGAATCTGCTGACTGGAGTATTTGACTAACAAACTTCTGCATGAGCAAAGCCGTTCTTGCTTTGTGGCAGCAAAGCAAAACAGATCTCCCAGCTTAAGGTTGAATGCAGACAGATCAGGTTGAATTTAGTCACTGTACAAGCTTGAAGGCAGGCGGAATGCAAAGGATGCTGTGTTGTAGTTACAGCTCAATGCTTTTACAGCAGTAACAACAAAATAAAGCTAACTGGACAGAGAATGGCATTACTAATATCAAGTCAAGTGCATTTATCGCCTCTATTTTTCTTTTAGATCCATGCGATGACTTCCACTGCAAGCGTGGAAAAATGTGTAAACTTGATGAAGATAATAAGCCAAATTGTGTATGCCAGGAACCCTCGGAATGTCCCTCCAGCTTGAATGATTTTGAGCATGTAAGTTTGAACTACTACTACTTTTACCTGAGCGAAATGCATACCTGTTTGAATGTCCCTCCGCCTGATTGGGATGCACGGGAGCACCCCCACTTTACACACCTCTGTTTGACAGTATTCAGTTTACCCAACGTGGATATTTTTGCTCATTGGAGATGAACGGAGCAAACTCTACACAGAAAGAATTGAGCTAAGATTTGGAGAAGTCATGCTAACCACTGCCAAAATAAAGACCTCGCATCTTCATAATTTAATCGACACAATCAAGGCAACGGTCAATATTGCTGATTGTCATTTCATTTCCGAAGGTGTGTGGGACGGACAACAAGACGTACATCACATCATGTGAACTCTTTGCCACTAAATGCAATCTGGAAGGCACCAAAAGGGGGCACAAGCTTCATCTGGACTACACGGGACCTTGCAAATGTGAACATGTGTGAACATTTCACTGAAAGGCTGATGCATGAAAATAATTAAAATATAGACCTTGAGCTCTCTTGTTCTATCGTACTCAGTGATCCCGCCATGTGTGGACACAGAACTTGTCCAGTTTCCGCTGCGAATGAGGGATTGGCTGAAAAATGTGCTGCTGCAGCTTTATGAACACGACTCCGAGTCCCCGGGCTTCCTCACCTCGAAGCAGCGATTCAGGGTTTCAGCAATTCAATTTTATGAAACTATCACAAACTTTGACAATGTTACAATGTCCGTCCCTCCTATTCACTGTATAGCATTTATTTTAAATACACCTTAATTGGGAAACCTAACAGCTATATTCAGTATAATACATGGATTTCAAGTTCTTTAGTTTCTGTTTTGTAGGTGAAGAAAATATTTGAGAGCGAGCGACGTCTTCGTGCTGGTAATCACTCTGCCGAGCTACTGGCTCAAGACTTTGAGAAGAACTACAACATGTACATCTACCCCGTGCATTGGCAATTTGCTCAACTGGACCAGAACCCCTCTGACAGGTCACTTTTATTACACTATTGTACTGTATAGCAGAAGCACTATACTCCATCTAGAATGTGGACCTTGGGGAAATTTATTCAGCTTTTGAATGGATTTATTTCAGGAGTTTTAGATATCACAAGGGTTTTAGGTGACATATTTAGAGGAGCTTGTAAAGTGCCTTGTGAAAGTATTCGGCCCCCTTGAACTTTTCAACCTTTCGTCACATTCCAGGCTTCAAACATAAGGATATAAAATGTTTATTTTTTTTTGGTCAAGAATCAACAACAAGTGGGACACAATTGTGAAGTGGAACGACATTTATCGAATATTTTATCCTTTTTTTAACAAATAAAAAACTGAAAAGTGGGACGTGCAATATTATTCGGCCCATTTACTTTCAGTGCAGCAAACTCACACCAGAAGTTCAGTGAGGATCTCTGAATGATCCAATGATGACTGATAATGATAAATAGAATCCACCTGTGTGTAATCAAGTCTCCGTATAATTGCATCCGCTCTGTGAGAGTCTCTGGGTTCTGTTTAAAGTGCAGAGAGCATCGTGAAGACCAAGGAACACACTGCTGAAGACTGCTATTCACAAACACTCTCCATCCAACCTCACTGTTTTGCAACGAACAATGGGCAAGAATTTCAGTCTCTCCATGTGCAAAACTGATAGAGACATACCCCAAGTGACTTGCAGCTGTAATTGCAGCAAAAGGTCGTGCTGCAAAGTATTAATGCAAGGGGGCCGAAGAATATTGCACGCCCCACTTTTCAGGGTTTTATTTGTTAAAAAAAGTTAAAAATATCCAATACCTTTCATTCCACTTCACGATTGTGTCCCACATGTTGTTGATTCTTCACAAAAAAAATAATAATTTTATATCTGTATGTTTGAAGCCTGAAATGTGGCGAAAGTTTGAAAACTTCAAGGGGGCCGAATACTTTCACAAGGCACTCTAAGTTAGCTAAAACAAATTTTGAGGGGCTATATAATGAAACGCTATTTACACAGAAAAATTAAAATACACAAATTGGAATTGAAAGAGCGGCACGGTGGCGCAGCTGGAAAAGCGTTGGCCTCACAGGTCTGAGGTCCCGGGTTCAATCCCACTCCTGCCTCTGTGGAGTTTGCATGTCCTCCCCGTGCCTGTGCACTCCCGTTTCCTCCCACATCCCAAAAACATGCAACATTAATTGGATGCTCTAAATTGGTGTGATTGTGAGTGCGGCTGTTTGTCTCAGTGTGCCCTGCGATAGGCTGGCAACCAGTTCATGGTGTACCCTGCCTCCTGCCCGTTGACAGCTGGGATAGGCTCCAGCACTCCCACGACCCTCGTGAGGATAAGCGGCTAAGAAAATGGCTGGATGGATGGATGAATATACCTTAGTCACTTGCGACCCTCGTGAGGATAAACAGCTCAGAAAATAGATGGACGGATGAAATTGAAAGTAATGTAAGTGTATCTTATATCCCCCTCACAGTTTTGAGGTTCTTAATTTGAATCTCTGCTCTGACCTTCATGTGAGGAGTTTCCATATTCTGCCCATGCCTGCGTGAGATTATACCCACTATTTATTTTTTTTTTTACTTGATTCCTCCCACTTTCCAAAAGCATGCATGTTGGGGTACCCCAGGTGTGAACATCCGCAGGAATGGATTTGTTGGTCTATATGTCCCCTGCAGTTGTCCAAGGTCAACTGCGACAGGCTCCAGCTCATCTGCAACCCAAATGAGGACAAGTGAACAAGAAAATGGATGAATTATATGTACTGAACAGCAATACCTTGAGATACAAGTGACTTCACCTGCAACATTTCCAAGATGCCAATTGTCAATAAGCCATTTTTTTTTTTGGGGCTTGAGATACAAGCAAAATTTTAGATAATTCCTTGCAGCGGAAGAAAAATATCAATTGGTTGCAGTGATACACCATTATGATGGTTTGCCAACTGCCAAGAGACCTAAAAGGAGAAGAAAAACAAGGATAACTAATACATTAGGGAGAGTCGTGCAAATTTTCTCATGAAATTAGTCTTTTTTTAGGTGGTAATGGGGGCGAGGGCTGCAAAGGATTATTTGTATATTCATTAATTTCAATAAGAAAAGATGATTTGAGATAAATGTGTGCCCATGGAACAAATTAAATTTGCGTCTAAAAGCACCACTTTTTTACCATCCACTTTTATTGTCTTCTATTGCAAACTAAGCTAAAAAGACATCACAAGGAACATCACGTCGTAATTGTGTAGCAGTTCACATATACAGCAGTCACAACTACTATCATGATCGAATGGTGGCCACATGCACACAGTCAAAGATTATCGTGTTCTTCTCTCTTGTGTAGAGTCTTGTCCCATTCAGAACTGGCCCCGCTCCGGGTCCCTCTGGTCCCCATGGAGCACTGCACCTCTCGCTTCTTTCACGAGTGTGACGCTGACAAGGACAAGCAGGTGTCCCTCACAGAGTGGACCTCCTGCTTTAGCATCAAGGATAGTAAGATCACACACATCATGTTCAGTCATCCTGTATACTGTCTTTATCTTGAATAGTATAATTGCAGAAATACTTTTTTTTGGATCTGCATCGAGTTATTACTACATACTATCATAATTCAATGCCTGGAAATACTACGCTATACCGCTGTGGAATTTCTTCTTAAGACATGATGCATATTATTGGTGCATTTGAAACAACTAATGTCAGCAATTTCCTCTCCACAGATGACATTGACGTCAACCTTCTGTTCTAAGCCTCACTTTGTAGCTCATTGACAGTGCCAACGCTTGACGCGCTCCAGCAGTGCAACTCTCAGCATAACACTGTAGTTGTACTGCAGTAGAAGAACAAAAAGTTTTGAACCACATCTTTCTTTCAGCCAAGTAATCCATTAATCCGGGGTCGGGCTGGATCTCTTAATTTTTCCTCAATGATTATTTCTTTTTTACTTTAATTACCTTAATTAATATACAGTATGTTGGAGAAATTCAGACTTTAAGCTGTGTGGGCAAAGTTTAGGGAAGCATTGAGTCCAGTATGACGTGCTTCAGTCCAGAACAGAAATCATCTCTCAGTGAGTCACAAGTGTTTAAATTAATGTGGAAAAATGACAAGTTTGTAACTGGACAGTTACACTTCAACATCTTGGAGAAACCCGTTATAGCTGTCAAGTGAGGTCCATTTTTACTTGTATTTGTAACGATCTGATCTGGTAACATGTTTCATCTCAGAACAATATGCTTTGTTTTATTTTCTACATTTTGATGCTATGCTGTATTTTAGATGGTACTGCTAGATTTTTTTTTTTTTTAAGTTAGAGTGAAATCTTTTTATTTATGCTTTCCAAGTTGGGTAAACATTTAGTGAAGAATGTATTACACGGTACACCGTAGTAGACTTCATAATTACTGTAATTGCTGTTGAATAAATAGATCCTCTGCAGCGTCTGGTAGATTGGAAAATTGCTTCTGAACTATGTGTTGCTACCTTAGAAAGTGTTTATGTTTACATCCTGTATCATTAAAAGCTGAATGGAACACTCATTACGTTGTTGCATCATGTTGGTGAATCCCTGTTGACTCTCATACATAGGTCATCAGTTGAATCTGTCATACTGTAGTTTATTTTCTTTGTGGATCGAGCCTCACGGGGGCCACAATGACATCAGCACTGATTGAAAAAAAAAGCATTAAGTATTATCCAGGTAATTGCGGCGACAGTAAGCACTTCAATGTGATTGGGCCAAACTTAGAGACGATTACCCTGCTTTCAACAATATAAGTAGAGAGAGGAAATCAGCCCTTCTCCTTGTGTTGCCTCATTGTTAAAAATGTCTTGGCTATTGCCCGGCATGGATTTTGCTGTATTGTTGGATGGTGGTTTGTCCTCAGGACGTGCTGAGGCATATCTCAACAGAAATGGAGCGGCTTCAGGAAACAGTATCAATAGTGTTCAAATATTGACCCAACTTGATGGATTGCAGCAGGGGTTTTCTGTTGGACTACACAGCAAGTTGGGAACTCTCAAATGAGCCAAACAAGGCCCGATTGGCTGGATAAATACAAATTGCAGGTTGTCTCAGAATAATGGAACCAACCCTTATAAAGATGACGATAAGAGTAGAAGATGAGGAGGAAGAAAGATCTGGGGCGAACATTCGGGAGAGGAAAGACATATGAGGCCCACAAATGAATGTATTCTCCATTCCATTTTATCCATACTGTTATGTGCCGAAAACTATTGCAATGATAACAATTATGAGATCCTGAGTCTAATTCAGGAGTGCCCAGACTTTTTTTTCCCCCAAGATCTACTTCTCAAGCATCCACCCTCTTGCGATCCACTGGGGGGAAGGGGCGGGAGTGGGGGATGACATTTTTTTGAGGAAATGAGGAAATAGAATGACCCAGTCACAAAGATCTACGCACTACAAAAATGCAAAACATATTTATTTTAAAATATATTGAGGATAACCGCATGAGCCAATATTAAACAACATAATTAACTTGTGGGAGTCTATTTTTTGTAACTACCTAAGTTCATGTGGATTCGTACAACTGCAGTGAGAAACACTCCTAATCTCTGATGTCCTTCCACACGTCAGCCATGGCTTCACAGCACCTTTACAGCTGCAGAGTTTTTATGGAACATTTTATTATTTTTAAAAGATCGTAACAACGAGTCAGCAATGCCTCTTCTGCCATCTCTCCGTCTTGGAAGGACTTCTCGTTATTAACGATGATGTGACGAACCCGGAACGATGCATCGGTGGCAGCTTTCGCTCTTGAACTATATTGTGTGAAAAGTGATTGCTGTGTGGCCAATTTGGATTTTAGTTCGTTATCTTTTGTCATTCTCAGCTTGCTTTTCGGTGGAATGTCGGCGTTGTATTTTCCACAAACAGTTCGAAAATGCTGCGACACATTTCACTCCACTGGCAGATGAGGCAATCGCACTTTGAAAATGACATCGTTAAAAAAATTGGCTGCCTCCCATTCCGTATGAAAGTGATACGTTTTTGTCTTCTTTACTGCAGCATCCAGACTCGTGCTAGTTAAGATTTCTCAGAGCTTAAAATAGGGGGAAACTCACTGACAGTGTGTTTTCCCGTACTGTTGTTGTTTGCACTTGCGCGGTGAGCTAAAGTTAAAAAAAAATTATGGCTGATGTCTTTTTTTTTCTCGCCGTCGCCATCGAACAAAACTGCCTCCCTGATCGATGCATTGAACACCCCTGGTCTAATTGCATAATTGTCCATTTATTCATCCATTCATCTATTTTCGGAGCCACCTATCCTCACGAGGGTCACAGGAGTGCTGGAGCCTATAGCATTTGTCACAGGGCAGGAGGCGGGGTACACCATGAAATGGTTGCCAGCCAATTGCAGGGCACATATAGACAAACAGCCGCACTCACAATCACACCCAGGGGCAATTTAGAGTCTCCAATAAATGGATGTTTCTGGGATGTGGGAGGAAACCGGGGTGCCTGGACTAAACCCATGCAGGCATAGGGAGAAGATGGAAACCCCGGTCTTCATGCCAACGCTCTACACCTGCGACACCGTGGCACCCTGCATACTTGTCATTTTTAGAATTTTTTCAGGGCAAGAAAACACAACAAGTTAAAAACCAAATTGTAAGAGTTCACATTGCATATTATCCTGAATTGAATGACTGAGAATGTACAATTTTTTGGTAGATTCGTAGAGGGATCTCTTAAGTGCCATGTCAGACGCAAAAAAATGAGCAGGGACACATAAGGTACAGTTAATCTGCATCCACATACATACATTATTGCTTACCCGCGATTTGATGAAATGCTATAGATATATAAAGTATATGTGTGTGTGTGTATACAACGAAGTACATTTGTGAGTAAGCTGAGACAAGACATTTTTTTCAAGTTAGTTGAAGACTAATTTATAAAAGATGGCACTTATTCATGCGGTCCCGTCGATCCACACTGCTTTTCTCTCTCTACACAAATGACTGCACCTCAATGCACCCGGCTGTCAAACTCCTGAAGTTCGTGTATGACACCACAGTTATTGGTATCATCAAAAACGGTAACGAGTCTGAGTATCGACAGGAAGTGGAGAGGCTGGAGCTTGGAGCCTACCCTCTCATCCACCGGGATGAACCCCCAACGTACAGGCGCCGAGGCGGGGTGCAATAAGTATACCCACACCTGCTCGGCATCTCCAGAGTGGAACAGAGTTCAACCCCTCTCAAGAGGACAGGTACCAGAGGCAAAGCAGTGTGTGAAGGAGAGTCTGACTCAATCTAGTCAGAACTTCACAACAATAATTATTATCTATAATACATTACTTCTGCACTCACTTTGGTAGTCTGAGCACGGTACACAATGTGCGCATTTGTTGTTGATCAATACTAGCCTCTTGTACGTGAGCAGCATCTGGACAACTTACACAATCAACAGTGGAGTATACCCAATAAAAATAGCAAAATTGACATTGTCCCAGACTGTCGTATAATTGGTCAGTGTAAACTGGATACATTCCTTAAAGTCTTAACGCCCTTTGCACAATGGTCATTGCACTGGACTATTGCCCTATTAGGCACTCTAACTACTCTAAATATCATAGGTTTTTGCATCTTTTGTTTTTCTGTATGTCGTGATGTTTTTCCAATAGATATCTTTTCTCAATAAAGATGGGTTACACAATCTGTGGATCTCAGAAGGCTGAAAGACTGAGCGCTTGCTGCATGGGTGAGGCTCCTCAAACCGTTTTATGTGTAAGAGAGCAGCCAAAAATTCCCAAATTCCTAAAACATTTGATCCCAAAGATATTTTCCTTGGTATTGAGCTTCCATCATGATTAAACAATTAAAAAGGTTCTAGTAAAAAGTCGAATATGTTCACAGGAAAATGAGTCTCTAATTAGTTTAAAGGCCCAAACACAGACTTCCACCACAGAGGCTGTTTATGTCGTTGACTGTGGTCTGCAAAGTCGGTAGGCAAAAAAAACCTAAACCTTTGTCCCCAGACAACCACAGTGTGAAAAACAGAACCAGCTGACCACACCTAAAATGTGGACTTAAATACCTTGAATAAATCCGATATATTAGTGGTAAAAGCTATTAAAATGTTATCATAAGATGTATAATATGCACATATCTCTTGCGCTGTGAAGCTTTTCTCTTTTCTGTTGAGACAAAAATTGAACTATAAATAATCTCATTGCACGCACCTGCAACCTTCCTTGAGTTTACTGTTTTTTGCAGACAAAATGAGTGAAAGTGGAAAAGTGAAAAGGTAATTAAAATAACAACTCTCAACGGCAACTTTTGAACAATAATTTATGTCTTTTGCTTTGCATCAAACTTAGCCAGCAATTTTGCATCAACACTTTCTGTGCTCGTTTGGCTGCTTGGCACCTGTGCAATCATGTTTATTTTCTTCATGATTTAAGATTAAGCATTGTTTGATGATTTTATATCATTGATTGCATTTCAGGACAATAAGATGTTAGATTGAAGTCAGTGTCCCCCACTGTCCCGTAAAATTTACCTTTTGTTTATGGTTGGTGGCTTGTCCTGAAACAATTGGATGATGGCAAATAGGATTTAGGAACAATACTGGGATAATGGTACGAAATGTGTTGGTACGAGCAGCGCTGTCACTGGCACCGTAGAAAATTGATATTTTAGCATGTAAAGCTGTCAACCGTCCATGCAACTACGTAGTTGGATGTTACTATTGTCACTATACCAAAATTCTCTTTTCTGTCCCTAACTTGCCTAAAATAATTTGATCCGATACTGAAACCTAAGAATGGAAATCTCGAACATTGGTAAAAGTAGTGGAATGGAAATATATAATAATAATAATAATAATAATAAGTAACATTTTGGATAAATTGTACTTCCTTGGATACTATGAATACGCTGTACATTCTACTTTTACTTGAGTATTAAAGTGAAGAAGAATCGCTACTTTTACTCTGTTAAAGTGATTTAATACAATACAATACATGCCACTTTCTACTATTATTATTGTAAGCGCAATCTATTGATAGACTTTATCTTCGACTATTGGATAGGGCACTTTTACGCCAATCCAACTTGATCCTGTCATTTGACTCCAATTGATCTACCGGATGGCAAAGAGCAGTCACATGAAAGCACTGAAACCCTTGTGGGCCAATGGATGGAGCCGTGAGAATGATTGACAACTATCTTTTTCCCAATCAGTGAACGTCCTTTTCTGAACCCCGCCCATGATGCCTACAGCCGTGATACTTTACCCACAAACAAGAAGAGCGTGTCTTTACTTTAAGGGGCCAGTGTCAGGAAATGGGCTGATTTTTAGTATGTTATTAGTGAAAAAATGGCAACCAATATGGGCCCATGCATTTTTTCACCACAAAACATGATTTTGACGTACATAGCTTTTTGTAGCTCATGCCATGAAAATCCTCTCGAGGGATTTGTTTTCGAGAAGAAGTAGGAAGTTACGTAAAGGACAGGAGCACCCCCAAGTGAACTCATTTGTTTCTATTAGTTTTACCTGTAGGAAGGTAGCTCGTTGCATTGCCAGCTCGCTGCATTGCTGGACATTGATTGACCACTCGGAATAATGTTATACGTATTTTTTATTACAATATCTATTTTAGAATCTATATAGGGATGACACTTGACCTTTAAGACTCTGAATTGCGAGTGTATAGTCCTGCTTATATCCGATTTGGAAATATGGTGCTTCGATGTGGCTGGGGAACGTGTAATGGAGACGAGCGCTATCGAGAGAGATTACTGGGAGGATATTTGATGTGCTTTCCCGGCCCCAAAGCATAATTTAGATACATGCAACCGGTGGATTAAGGCTTGTGGCCAACCTCACGACCAGTTGAACGCAAAGAAGATAAATCAGCACAAAGC
Organism: Syngnathoides biaculeatus; assembly: GCF_019802595.1. NCBI lineage: Eukaryota > Metazoa > Chordata > Actinopteri > Syngnathiformes > Syngnathidae > Syngnathoides > Syngnathoides biaculeatus. Next base: position 29,543,765 of record NC_084648.1, on the reverse strand, counting down.
CGTCAATTCCAAGCTAAGCTATTCAATCAGTTGGTGTAACACCTATAGAGGAAGGAGGAAGCTCTGCCGCACCTCGGCTCTGCTGTCCAGCGTTATTATCCATGATTGATAATGATGATGTATTCATCACGTGAATACAAATATTTTGGGCCTACATTTACGAGTACAGTACGTATGTTCAGACCGATAGAGGACAAGCATACTGCCATAATTTATGTAAATAAATTATCCACTATGAATGTAGATATCATTTAGAATCGACATGTTCATGTAGCGTAAAAATGCAAACTCGCCCTGCTTTGCATGAACAATAGGCAACAGAAATCTTATCGCATTTGATGTCCAACATTAGTTTATGGGATGGTTGATCCTTTTGCATGCACGTACGGCCAACACATGGCAGAAACTTTAACTGGCGTTCCCATTTAGCAAACCTTGACATTGTGGTGGTTTACATAATTCACATACGGGACCTCGACTTGGGTTACGAGGTTCCACACGGACGTTGGTGGTGGTTACACTTCCGGTGTTAGTGTTGGGTAGAGAGTTCCCGCCGTAATGGGTTCACGCTGTTGATGTCTGCATTAAAACAAGGTTTGCTCCTGTGTTCGACACTCTGCCTCCGACTCCTTCTCTTCAGCGCTACACTGACCCCGACGTCAGTCCTGGCGTTTCCGAGACTGAACCGAACATGGCAACCGCTATCCTCAAATTGCCGGAGTTTTGGAAGACGTCCGCGGCAGCGTGGTTTGCGCAGACGGAGGCTCAATTCGCCCTCCATGGGATCTAGGATGACACCGCGCGGTATTACCACGTTGTATCAGCCCTCTGGAGCTCAATGGCGACCAGAGCAGTGAGTTTCATCACATCTCCCCTGGCCTGAGATAAATATGCTGGACTCAAGGGTCATCTTCTCAATGCTTTCAAGCTTTCACGGTCAGAGCAAGCCCGACGTCTTTTGGCTATTAATGGACTAGGGGACAGCAAACCCCGTCCGAACACATGGAAATGATGCTAAACCTGCTGGGCGCGGAGGAGCCCAACTTCCTTTTCATTCAACTGTTTCTCAGACACATGCCGCCGCATGTTCAGACAGCGCTTACTAAAATTACAATCACTGAGCCCATTTCTTCCTGCCCCCTTCAATCAATGGACTGCCATTTTGATCGGTAGCTTGGGGTGCATAACAACAGTATCTAAGTAGGTGTGGCTTAGGCGCCCTGAGTGAATCTATCCGTCAAAATGACTCATTGTAGGAAAAAAAAAAAAACAGCTCCGAGTGTTTACTTTACAGACTCCGAAAAACAACCACTTGTCATGCTACATAGTCTTAAATCTTGACTGCCCAAACTTGGATATTTCAACCCACTTCTTACTTGAAAAAACACCTAGCGGTAACTTCCAGATGTTTTTGCTGTTGTTTTAGCTGTGCATCTGGCAAAATTAGCCCCTTTTCATGGTCACAAGTCACTGCAAAACATGTTTCTTTGGGCATATGTTGTAACCTTTCTCTCTCTCCGTCGTTCTTATCCACATGCACGAACACACACACACACACACACACACACACACACACACACACACACACACACACACACACACACACACAAAACTATCACTAAGTCGGGTAAACAAACAGCTTCTACGTTCAGTCATTCAGGTTAATATAAAATAATGTTTCTGTAAGGTCCGATGCTTGTGTTGTAGGGTCTGGGCAGTTAAAAATTTAAATGGTGACAGGTGTGTGTGGACTTCCATTTTATTATAATTAATATTATTTTATTTGACATTCATGACCTGTTTTTTTTTTTAAATCAGAAGTTACTTGTGAGTTACTCTTCACTTGAGTAGTTTTTCCTCACTCAGTAAAGGGGCAATTTACAAAGTCAACTCTCAATCACCCATCCATCCATCCATTTACCAAGATGCTCTTCCTCACAAGGGTTGTGGGAAAGCTGGAGCCTATCCCAGCCCAACGTCCACTTGGACTCAATGTTCTCCGCCCCACCTGGAACATGAGCAAAGCTCTGTCGGAGGTGGGAGTGGAAACTCCTTCTGACAGACACTCACAATACGTTTGGGCCTGCCATGTCAGACCGGCATCACCCCCCATCATCAGAGCCAACTCACCACCATGTGGAGATCAGTTGACAATTCTGCCCCTCTCTTCACTTGAGTCTCCATGACATGTGGCTGCAAGTCAAATGACACAACCAACTCGAACCACAACCCATGGCATCCTGGTGCCAAGTGCACACGTGCACACCCTTATGCTTGAACACGGTGTTCGTTATGGACAATCCGTGATGAGCACAAAAGTCCAATAACAGAAGACTGCTCGGGTTCTGATCGGGGGGTCACACCCTTCCAGGTCTCATTGCCATTGCGTATGTATATCTACCACAAAACACATATAGACTGGTTGGGCGAACTCCCATGCACCCTCAAGGATCCTGCCGAGAGTGTAGAGCTGGTCCACTGTTCCACGGCCAGGACGAAAACCACATTGCTCCTCCTGAATCCGAGACTCGACTTCCCGATGGACCTTCCTCTCTAGTACCCCTGAGTAGACCTTACCAGGGAGGCTGAGGAGTGTGATCCCTCTATAGTTGGAACACACCCTCCGATCACCCTTCTTGAAAAGGGGGACCACCACCCCAGCCTGTCAATCCAGAGGCACTGTCCCTGGTGTCCACATGATGTTGCAGAGGTGTGTCAACCAGGACAGCCCCACAACATCCAGAGCCTTTAGGAACTCCAGGTGAATCTCATCAATTCCCAGGGCCCTGCCACCAAGGAGCTTTTTAACCACCTCGGTGACCTCAACCCCATAGATAGAAGGGCCCCCCTCAGAGCTACTCTCTCATCCACTGGGGTAAACCCCAACGTACTGGCCCTGAGCCAGGGGGCAATAAGTATACCCAGACCTGCTCCGCGTCCCTCCCCGTGGGCAACTCCAGAGTGGAAGAGAGTCCAACCCCTCTCAAGAGGAATGGTGTCAGAGCCCAAGTGGTGCATAGAGGCGAGTTCGACTATATCTAGTCGGAACTTCTCGACCTCATGCAACAACTCGGGCTCCTTCCCTGCCAAAGAGGTGACATTCCATGTTCCTAGAGCTAGTTTCTGTCACCGGGGATCGGATCGGCAAGGTCGCCGCCTTTGGTCACCGCCTTTGGTCACCGCCCAGCTCACATTGCACCCGACCCCTATGGCCCCTCTCACAGGTCGTGAGCCCATGCGAAGGGGGACACATGTTACCCCTTTGGGCTGTGCCCAGCCAAGCCCCATGGGTGCAGGCCCGGCCACCAGGCGTTCACCTTCGTGCCCACCTCCAGGCCTGGATCCAGAGGGGGGCCCCGGTGACCCGCGTCCGGGCAAGGGAACCCAAGATCCAATATTTGTTGTCATCAGAAGGTGTTTTTGGGACGTACTTTGTCTGGTCCCTCAACTAGGACTTGTTTGCCATCGGTGACCCTACCAGGGGCATGAAGCCCCGGACAACGACACACAAACCCCTCCACCACGATAAGGTGACGGCTTGAGGATGGGGAAGGGGACTCACATTACCCATTCGGGCCCCATGGATGCAAGCCTTCGAATAAACTACTGAGGTAAAACTACTTGTGGTATTTCAAGCTATCAATACCATATTTTATTATATATTTAGCCCAGGTAAAACAGAATATATATGCATGAATGAGAGGAGTGGAGGGGCAGAGTGAGGCTTCAGGGAGCAGAGATAGCTAGGGTGGATGACTTCAAATATTTAGGGTGAACAATCCAGAGTGATGGTGAGTGTGGTAAGGAAGTGAAGAAACTGGTCCAAGCAGGTTGGAAAAGCTAGCGGAAAGTGTCCGGTGTCTTATGTGATAGAAGAGATAAAACAATGGTGAGGCCGGCCATGATGTATGGATCAGAGACGGTGGCTCTGAAGAGACAACAGGAAGCAGAAATGGAGGTGGCAGAAATTAAGATGTTGAGGCTCTCGCTTGGGGTGAACAGGTTGGATAGGATGAGAAATGAGCCCATTAGACGGACACCCAAAGTTGGATGTTTTGGAGACAAGGTTAGAGAGAGCAGACTTAGATGGTTTGGACATGTTCAGATGCGAGAGAGTGAATATATTGGTAGAAGGGTGCTGAGGATGGAGCTGCCAGGCAAAAGAGCGAGAGGAATACCAAAGAGAAGGTTGATGGATGTTTTGAGGGAAGACATAAAGTCAGTTAGGGGTTAAAGAGGAAGATGCAGGAGATATGGTAAGAGTGAAAAAGTTGACACCTTGTGGTGACCACCAACGGGACAAGCCGAAAGGAAAAGTAGAAGAATACCACATTTTATATCTTAATAACCGAAATTTAAAACATTTGTGATACTTTTAAAACCTAACCATTTATACAGATGCGGCAATTGAGAGCTGATTTCATTTGCAATCCCAACGCGACTGCAGGACTGAGGTTGGGAATTTTATTATATCCAGGTATATATATAAAAAAATATGTATTTATTCCATTTTATTGAGATCACATACCTATATGCTGTTGATGCTCACAAATAACTATAGATGTAAATTATTTCCTGGGAAATGCAATACGAACAGGAGCTTGAATCCTTCCACAGTTCCATTACAAATTTGAGAACAATAAATCACATTTATAGTCATTTTCAGGCTTCCCAATGTTTGTAATTGTATTTATTTAAAAACACAAGTTTTTCTAATTACTTAGCATTCAGTTAATTACTACAGTTTTCTTTATGCAAGTTCTCTAGCTTTCGAGAACATCCGCTCACGTTTCTTATGTACTGTACCTTTTATTTACCATGTGCTTTGATGTAATGAAATATTTAACTTATTGTATCACATTGTGCCATTTGTACGTACCGTATATAACATATTTGCTTTATTATTGCTTTGCTTTCCTCTTTTGTCTGCAGCCAGGTTGGCATTGCAAATACGTGATCTCAATGAGGTTCAATAAGTAAATAAAAATGCATGACTTTATGGACAGCACATGAGTCTGAAGAAGACTGTACATTGTAAATACACTATTGTGCACCCTGGACTAGTTGCCAGCAAATCAAAGGGCATATCGAGACAAACAGCCGCACTCACAATCACACGTTGGGGCAATTTAGAGTGTCCAGTTCAGGGTATTCCCTGTCTCCTGCCCGTTGACAGTTGGGATAGGTTCCAGCAATCCCCGCGACCCTTGTGAGGATAAGCAGCTACGAAAATGGATGGATGGATATACAGTGAAGGAAATAAGTATTTGAACACCCTGCTATATTGCAAGTTCTCCATGTTAGAAATCATGGAGGGGTCTGAAATTTTCATCGAAGGTGCATGTCCACTGTGAGGGAAATAATCTAAAAAGAAAATGAAAAAAAAATCACATGATTTTTTTCAATGATTTATTTGTGTGATACAGCTGCAAATAAGTATTTGAACACTAGAGAAAACCAATGTTAATATTTTGTACAGTAGCCTTTGTTTGCAATTACAGAGGTCAAACATTTCCTGTAGTTGTTCTCTAGCTTTGCACACACTGCAGGAGGGATTTTGGCAAAGTCCTCCACACAGATCTTTTCTAGATCAGACAGGTTTCTGGGCTGTCGCTGAGAAACACAGAGTTTCATCTCCCTCCAAAGATTTTCTATTTGGTTTAGGTCTGGAGACTGGCTAGGCAACACCAGAACTTTGATATGCTTCTTACGAAACCACTCCTCGGTTTTCCTGGCTGTGTGCTTTGGGTCATTCTTATGTTGAAAGACCCAGCCACGACTCATCTTCAATGCTTTGACTGAGGGAAAGAGGTTGTTCCCTAAAATCTCACAATACATGGTCGCGGTCATCCTCTCCTTTACACAGTGCAGTCGTCCTGTGCCATGTGCAGAAAAACACCCCCAAGGCATGATGCGACCACCCCCATGCTTCACAGTAGGGATGGTGTTCTTGGGATGGGACTCATAATTCATTTTCCTCCAAACACGGTTAGTGGAATTATGACAGAAAGTTCCAATTTGGTCTTATCAGACCACAAAACTTTCTCCCACGACTCCTCTGTATCATCCAAATGGTCAATGGCAAACTTAAGACGGGCAGGTTTAAGATGGGGAACCTTCTGTGCCATGCGTGATTTCAAACCATGACGTCTTAGCGTATTACCAACAGTCACCTTGGAAACGGTGGTCCCAGCTCTTTTCAAGTCATTGACCAAGTCCTGTCGTGTAGTCCTGGGCTGATTCCTCACTTTACTAATGATCATTGAGACCCTACGAGGTGATATCTTGCATGAGGCTCCACTCCAGTTGAGATTGTCCGTCATGTTTAGCTTCTTCCATTTTGTAATGATTGCTCCAACAGTGGACCTTTTTTCACCAAGCTGCTTGGTAATTTCTCTGAAGTCCTTTCCAGCTGTGTGGAGTTGTACAATTTTGTCTCTGGTGTCTTTGGACAGCTCTTTGGTCTTGGCCATGTTACAAGTTTGAGTCTTACTGATTGTATGGGGTGGACAGGTGTCTTTATGCAGCTAACGACCTCACACAGGTGCATCTGATTCAGGATAATACATGGAGTGGAGGTGGACCTTTAAAGGCGGACTAACAGGTCTTTGAGGGTCAGAATTGTAGCTGATAGAAAGGTGTTCAAATACTTATTTGTAGCTGTATCACAAAAATAAATCGTTAAAAAAATCATACATTGTGATTTTTTTCTTTTTCTTTTTAGATTATCTCTCTTACAGTGGACATGCACCTATGATGAAAATTTCAGACCCCTCCATAATTTTTAAGTGGGATAACTTGCAATATAGCAAGGTGTTCAAATACTCGTTTACTTTCCTGTATGTTAAATGTTAAACTGAATCTGTGTTCATTTCTCCCATCCATTCCGCAAAGGAAGGTCACGCTAACAATGAAAACTATTATGATTGTAGTCAAATTGCAGTTGGTTCATGTTCACTGAGCGTTGACTGTTAATTTACCTCCGATTGATGAGTGTTTAAGTGTTTTGCAATTATTTATAAAATTAAAAAAGCATCTGTCAATTTAGAGCTATAGATTACAAAATGCTAAAGACTTATTTACCCGGTGATGCATTTCTACCAGAATTGACCATTTCACAATATTTTACAGTTATTCTGATAATACAATAACATGCTATGGTGAATTCACCCTAAATGGAATTTTTTTCTGAGTAGTTTAGAAAAATTGATGGCTAGATATTTACTGCAATTAAGTGTTACAAAAAATATTTCAAATCCCAAACTCTTCAAACATTTAAATGATATTTCTTTAGTGTTCAATGTTTTGTACTTCCATTTATTTTTTGCAATTCCAAATATTGCAGTGTGCTTCCCCAGACTCACTCCTTTCCCTTCCTATTTGAGCCTTGATTCTGATTCTGAATTTCAGGAAAAAAAAATACAAAGTGATTTGCAGCATCACTAAACTTCTCTGTGCAGCGGAAAAACACATTTTGTTTGTACCTTTGTATTTCTAGGGGAATTAAACTATAACTCTCTTGCTTTCTTGCAGGAGTCTTCTTGCTCAGATAACATTTAATAAATCTTAATGTAAACTGTTTATCATGTTATTGTGAATTGTGAGATGTATATGAAAGGAATGGAAAGATGCTTGGATGCTCTACAATTGGTGGATCAGAACTTATATCTAACGCTTTCTTTTGACGAAAAGCAAAAGAACCACAGGGAACATCAGGCAGTAGATTTCAGATAATTGAAGTGGACCTGAATCAACCTCTTTCACCTTTTAGTCAAGAATTTTTTGGGTCAGCTTCCTTTCACTAACAATTTGTCAAACAGCACATTTAGAGCAGAGCCATGAATAAATTACCACCTGCACCTTCATTGAGATTGTTTATTGACTAATTATTTTAACATGATTGTTTCAGAGACCCATACATTTTAACTTTGTGTCTTTTAATTATGATTGCAACAAAATTGACTATATCCTTCTGTCGATAATGTAAAAATGCTGAACAGCACAAAACATTGCTTTACAAATGAAAAAAGTAAGACAAAGTAAACCACATAAAATGCCTTTGAAAGATTTAATTGAAAAATACAATTAAAAAGTCTTTGGGCCACAATTCCCATTCTATAAAACAGAACAGGACATTTAATCACATTTCAGAATCAGAACCCTCTTTTTTTAACCCTAACCATGTCAAGAGTGCACAAGGAAATTTTCTCAGTGAACCTAGCCGCTCCAGTATGACACAATTTTGACAAAAGCACGGCCGCCACCCGAGTGAGCATAAGCGGCACAGAAAGGGGATGGATGCTTTTGAGACCTAAAAACACACTACAGTCACTTAGCCCCTTGCAGTTTCATGGAAAAGGGAAGAAACTGTTGGAATGTCTGCTTGATTTTTTTAATTTGATTTATCTTGATTTCATTGATCGTTAATGCCTACCTGAAGGAAGGCGGTGGAAGAGGTGGTGGCCTGGTTGTCAAAGGTCAAAGACAGGGGTGGGCAAACTTTTTGTCACCGGGGCCACGTTGACGTTTAAAATTCGACAGGCGGGCCAAGTCACAAGCAGATGCCTACATATGAAAAATAACGACATTATAGTGTTTATAGTTAGATTTACTTATAATGGGAAATGTGTGGTTTTGTTGATCACTTTTTTTCTCTTTTTTTGCCAGTGCATCAAAATCTGGTGTTATTTTCATTGTGGGAATTTTTAGAACAGCAGCTGCTAAATGGTAGGAATTTTAGTTATCCCCTACCAAAAAAAAACCAACAACTTTTCCTTACAGTAACTTTACCCATTACTTGGTAATGTACACCACACGAGTTACAGTTGCATCAACATGAACCAATAATGCAGAATTGATCTGACAACACGACAGTAAGTACCTAAACATACACAAACACACTATTCTCAGTAACATTCTCTAATAATGGAGTGCAGAGTCCGAAGCAAATATGGTGAAGCAGCATTTAGCTGAGATGCAGCAAAACAAAAACAAAAAAACAAAATGGAATAAGTTGCCAACAGTGGGTACGTCAGCCTCAAGTGTGTTTTTTGAAATCTAAAGTAAAGAATCTTCTTATTTGATAGATAGATAGATAGATAGATAGATAGATAGATAGATAGATAGATAGATAGATAGATAGATAGATAGATAGATAGATAGATAGATAGATAGATAGATGTCAGCTTTAAAGGAAACGTGCGTACAATTATGAAACTGTTATGTTCCTGGCTTCAGCCCCGTCCCCGATGCGGCACGCACCGCAGCAATCAGTGGAGGCGCACACCTGCGCCTCATTTCACATAATCACGGCCTATACAAATAGGACCACACCTATTGTCTGGCCTTTGCCAGATCGTTGGCTCATGCCTCATTCCCGCACTCTCCTGATCCTGTTCCTGATCTCACGTGTACCGACTCCTGCCGGCCTTTCCTGCCTACCGATTTCATTACTACTGCTTCCGTGGACTTCCTGTTGGGTTCTCGACACCAGACTGAATAAAGGCGTTTCCCAGACTGTCTCTCCACCTCCCGAGTTGTGCATTTGGGTCCAACTCTGTGTTCTGGTCGTGACAGCAAGTACTGAGACACATTACATTTCTCAATATAAGCTTTCTTAATCATGCTTCACAAGATATAATACACCAATTGTGTCACAGTATGTTGCAACGTTTCCTGCTTTTTTTTTTATCAAATAATTTTCAAAATTGACCTTTATTTAATCCTAAATTTGCAAATTTAAATGTGTGACATACTTTGGGAGGGAACATAATACAAACTTGTTTATAGGCAACTAGAAAAACATTTGGGTGTTCACTCCAGACACCACAAAGTCACCTGATTTGTCATCATAACACCACTTAAGTCTTACTGGGATGTGTTTTCTAATTTTTCAAAAAGACAAAAGGCAAGAAAAGATAGAAATGTGCATATTACAAGACTATTTGAATGCTATTAATGTATTGTGGAAATTCTTGTCCGATGTCAGTTTTGTGCAAATATATACGACCGATCACTAGATTGGGGTGGCAAATTGATAAACACCAAGGAATGTTGAGGTGGACGATTTCCTAACAACTGCAATGTGCAAACAGTTGTGTACGTGTACGTCAGCTCCTCCACTGTATATAATTTAAGTTTCACTGCGAGATCGCAGCAGTATTCTCATCAGCTTGTCTACTCAACAAGACTTTACCGTAATTCTCCTTTTCCAGTTGTCTAGTAATTTCAACAATTTATTTTTTGCAGATGGAAGTTTGAATATAAATCATTGTGTTATAATTTAAGCAGGTTTGATAGCTGAAAGGATGCTGAAAGTCGCACTTGTGCTGGATTGCCTCCTGAGCCTCACTTTGGCTCATCCGGTAAGTGCTTACCCTGAAATATTAATTTCTTTTGTACAATTAGTACACTGTAAATAGTAGAAAGATGACTGAAGGAGACGATATGAAAATGTTGTACTCAATGGACCTAACTTTAGCACCTTAAACCCATTAGAAATGATTAAATGACAATTTAGCAAACGCAGTTTTGTTGAAGCAAGTGGTCATATTTTGTGGCGTGTTGTGCCAGTGTCCATATAGCTCACCATTGCTTGTCATAGAAACAAAAAAGTGGTAACCACAGTAAAAACAATAAGAAAGGTTTACTTTAAAAATGGTCAATGCACATGGTGATTAGAGACTCACTGGTTTGAATAGCATCCATCCATCCATGATATGAGCTGCTTATCCTCACAAGGGTCACAGAAGTGCTGGAGTTTATCCCAGCTATCTTCAGGCAGGAGAAGGGATACACCCTGAACTGGTTTCCAGCCAATCGCAGGGCACATAGAAACAAACCACCATCTGCTCCCACAATCACATTTCGGCGTACCCAGAGAAAACCCATGCGGGCACGGGGCAAACATGCAAACTCTAAACAGGGGTTGCTGAGAGTTGAACCTCGGTCCTCAGAACTGTGAGCCAGATGCTCTAACCAGTAATCCCAACCTTTCGATGCTTTGAATAGCAGTCCAAGCTATTTAATGTAACTGCTGAGATTCTTCTTTTGGAACAAATGCAAGGAAGTAAAAACAAACAAACAAACAAACAACAAGAAACAAAAAAAAACCCCTACAATATTTGTTGAGGTGAGTTGGTCACCTGGCAGCAGGTTGCCTTTGACTTAAAAGTACTCTCCACAAGAAAAATCCAGTTAAATTCTGATTTGTACAACAATTGTTTAGCAGTGTTGGGCTTGCACTTTGAAAATGTTGCATTTAGTACAAGAAAATAATTTCTTATTCAAAAGTATTACAATGTTGCTGTCTAAATCATATGGTATGTGTTAGACCACTTCTTTGTGATTGAGGTATTTTCACTTTGCAATATAAGTTCATTGTTTTTAGTAAAACATCAAGTTTCTTTGCATTGAAGTTTTACATATTAACAAAATAATTAACATGTACTTACCGCAGCACAGCGGGCCCGTGATGAGCACAACGTCCTTGCAGTTGTGTAGTTGCCAGGCGGCGTCCTTGCTGCGCTCGCCGCAGGATTGCGTGGGTTTTCCAAGGCACTCCAATTTCCAACTGTATTAGAAAAAAACCTGCATGTGAGGTTAAGCAAAGAGTAAAAGTAAAAACTATCCTTGGGTGTGAACGTGATCGTGCATGGTTGTGGGGCTTTACCAGTCCGACTCAGCTGGGATTGGCTCCTCCGGATCGGCACAACCGAAAAAGGATGCTTGGATGAACATCTGCTTGCCAGAAATTAAGTTGTACTTAGATTAGTCCAAATAATAATTTTCCTTCTTATAATGACTTTCCCACACAACATTTGACACTTATTTACTCAGTTTATAATGAAGCATCAACAATGATTCTTATGCGATTTATTCGTTGCTTTGTGACTTTTTCATCAGGCAGACAAAGCACCCAAACGCCTTGCCAGATCCATCTCGGACTCGGAGTCAGACTCTGACTCCTCTTCTGATGAGATGAACGTCAGTATGAGATTATTATGCCTTTCTTCTTGAGAAATTCCGAAGAGCAACTAAATTTATTTTTATATTATGTTATATTTTCTTTTTTAAAGGTTCCCCTGAGTCAGAGTCAGTTGCTGCAGTTGATCCAGGACCTTTTGACCCTCCTCCGACAAACCACACCCACCACGCCAACCTCCACTGTGGCTACACCTGCTCCACTTGGCTAACAACAAGCGACCTATGACAAACATTGTGACTTAATGTCACCAGTCACGTTACTCCGACAACCAAATATTTTTCTTTTCACACCCACTGCCCAATTTAATTAAACACCATGCATGGAAAATTATGCGCATATGAGTTATGTGTTATAAGCAGGGCTTCGGTGCTAATTTCATGATTTAAAAATATATTCTAACTCTGACTCACTTGCCCTATTTCCATGTCATCACAGTATTTTTTTGATAGAATTGTTGCATTCATTATATCCAGTGCAAGTATGGTGGTAATGATCTTGTATTCTTCTTCTTTTTCTTTCGGCTTGTCCCGTTAGGCGTCACAACAGCGTGACATCTTTTTCCATTTAAGGCTATCTCATGCATCTTCCTCTCAAACACCCACTGCCCTCATGTCCTCCCTCACAACATCCATCAACCTTTTCTTTGGTCTTCCTCCGCTCTTTTGCCTGGCAGCTCCATCCTCAGCACCCTTCTACCAATATACCCACTGCCTCACCTCTGAACATGTCCAAACCATCGAAGTGTGCTCTCTCTAACCTTGTCTCCAAAACATCCAACTTTGGCTGTCCCTCTAATGACCTCATTTCTAATCCTATCCAACCTGCTCACTCCGAGCGAGAACCCCAACATCTTCATTTCTGCTACCTCCAGTTCTGCTTCCTGTTGTTTCTTCAGTCCCACCGTCTCTAATCTGTACATCATGGTCGGCCTCACCACTGTTTTATAAACTTTGCCCTTCATCCTCGCAGAGACTCTTCTGTCATTTAGAACACCAGACACCTTCCGCCAACTGTTCCATCCAGCTTGGACCCGTTTCTTCACTTCCTTACCACATTCACCATTGCTCTGTATTGTTGACCCCAAGTATTTGAAGTTGTCCACCCTTGCTTTCTCTTCTCCTTGGAGCTCCAGTCTTCCCCCTCCACTCCTCTCATTCATTGTCATTTACTTTGGCTAATCTTCATTCCTCTCCTTTCCAGTGAATGGGTCCATCTTTCTAATTGTTCCTCCTCCTGCTCCCTGCTTTCACTGCGATCACAATATCATCTGCGAACATCATGGTCCAAGGAGATTCCAGTCTAAAGTGTACTATTGTACTAGTGTACTGTAAGTCTAGTCTTGCTCACACTTGTCTACCATTCTTTAATGATAGCAGAGTTGACATGTTTCTTCATTGCTTCTTAGGTTTCTTTCCAACCATTTCTGTGAAATACCAAACACACATATTCATAAAATCATTTGGTAAAATATAATATTAGATTTTAATCACATTCAGTATTACAGTGGCAGTAGCAATGCCGTTTTCAACAATAAATACGCCACAAATTTGCTGTGACGACAGAGTGGACATTATAGTTCCCAAATGGACCACACCTTCCTTAGTAGAGGAACAGGCAAGGTAAAGGTAGACACAGATGTTAAAGGTAGTATTGTGATTGAATTTCATTTTTCATGATGGGGAAGAGTTACAAAGCCCTTTATTGATGCATAGTGATAAGAATTGAATAAGAAAAGACACCTAAAGGAGAATTTCTTTTGTCATTTTATATCTGCGGCTCAGTATGCATCTGATTCCTGATGAAAAATGTTATACATTGGAAAAGAGGTCAGCACAGCACTGGAGTGTTCAGCAGGTCCGCTTCATAGTCATAAATTACGGGATGAAAAGTTGTCCCACTGCCTTACGATTAACTGGCAAACAGTCCAGCGTGTACGTCGCCTGATTTGCCTAATGTTAGTTTTAATAGCTCCGTGTACGATGATAACCAGAGAAGTACATTTTTTTTTCCACATAAGAGAGGGTTGTGCAGTTGCTATTTCGGCGAAATTCGTCCCTTTCACACTTTGCTATGTAGCTGTCAGGAGTCGTCAAACGATGAGTAGTTTTACCTTGTAGTTTTATCATATACTGTAGTCAATGACATTATAGTAAGAGATTGAAAATAAACAACAAAATGTGCTGACTTTAAATCATTTTATTATTGAGGAGTTGTTTTGAAATTAGAACAATCTTAAAATTGATAACCACCCGAGAAAATATTAAATGTTCAATCGAAGTTATTTTAAAATTAGAGTGAATTGTTTAATAGAATACAATCTTTACTGTCCTTGCACAGTCTGCAGTGAAATGACCTCCCAGGTTTCTGAATAGCCTGTACATTTTGCAAAATTAGTCATATTTTAAACATCTTTTTAAACATCCAAGTAGTGTTCAGTGAACCCAGATAACTGTACTGTGTCGGCACTAATCTATCGTGTTAATATTGTAAACCAAAGTTAACCCAGGCCATGGGATTAATAATCCATTTGTTACACTCTTTCCCAAAATCAAGTAACTACGTCAAAATTGAAGAGGGCTACATTTTGGTCCATGTTAACCTCCCAAGTTCCCAATAAAACAGCAGTTTCTGCTCCCAGCTGGGAGCTTTGCTCTGTAGACCCCGTCCCCCCACCCCCCACCCTGCCACGCACACAATTCAATTTATCTACTGGTGAGATATTCAAAAACAACATTGCAGCACTTACTGTTACAATATTGGCTCTGTTCTCAATTGTAGCAGCCATTGCATGTTGGAGGATCAATCTGGCTTTTCAGAGACTTATTTAGATTGGAAACAATGTGTTCGTGCACACTAAAACACAACCTTTGCATGGCCAATTGAAAAACAATGTTTTTTAAAACCATAACAACCCCCTCGCCTCCTTGTAACAGGTTTTATTCAAGAGTGAGCGAGTGACTATCGACCGAGGGATGAGATGAGTTTGCGCCTGTATGGGAGGAATAAATGAGGAGGACAAGAGTCCAACAAGCCTCATAGTTGGTTTTCAAGGCCACTTCACGGAGACGTTATGCACATTTTTCACAATTTGAAACAGTGCCTAGGAGTCTTAATGAAAGGTGTCTGATAATGTTCTGTCAAAAATACACAAAGAATAAAAAAATGCACTGCACATGCCATAGACACCTGTTGAATTATCGCTGTATTGGGGAGATGGTAATGGCTCATCCAAATGCAGAGAGTAGCTTTTGTCACCATGACAACAGAAAGGGAGGACGGGTAGGGCATGCAGCATGCGAGCGGCAACTCAGTTTTATATTTAGCGACGTCCCGGACACCTCTAGCACACGTTTTTCACAAAGTGAAATAACACGCAACAAATCTTGTGACTTTTTTGTGGCATTGTTGGAGACTTTCTGCAGACTTGGAGACTTGCTCCAGAGAAGGTCTCATCCAATGTCACCTCTCCTTCTCCTATCTGAAAACGAGCACCCAAGGTTTCATTGCATTATCACAGCATTTCATCACAAAGCCACAAAAATCTTTTTTTTTTTTGCGGTGTTGCGAGTAATATTGGCAAACACAAATATACCCCAAGCCAAGATCAATTACTTAGACAATCATTGTAGTCTGTGCTGGTTATTTCAAGCTAAGGCCGGTAACACAGTTTGCAAAAGTTAATAGGCGCAAACACTGTAGGCTCTGCTTACTTTTTGACTTTGAAAGGATAGTCTTGTCAAGTACTCCAGAATCTGATCGTTGCATGCCGAATTAATGGCATTTAATTGTCATTATACCATTGGACAATGAAATGGGTGAACTTCTTCTTTTCAGTGCATACATAAAAGCAATGTAAAAATAAATAAGAAGAATAAAAATAAAAATAAATACAAAAATAGATGTGTAAAACGGTGGCACGCCAGTGCAACTGGTTAGAGCATTGGCCTCACAGTTCTGAGGACCTGATTCAAATCCCGCCTGTGTGGAGTTTGTATGTTTTCCCCATGCCTGCGTGGGTTTTCTCCGGGCACTCCCGTTTCCTCCCACATCCCAAAAACATGTAACTTTAATTGGAGACTCTAAACTGCCCTGAAGTGTGATTGTGAGTTTATCTGGATGTGCCCTGCAATTGGCTGGCAATCAATACAGTGTGTACACCGCTTCCTGCCCGATGATAGTTGGGAGAGGTTCCAGCACTCCTGTGACCCTTGTGAGGATAAGCAGATCAGAAAATGGATGGATGGATGGATAGATGTGTAAAACAGAATGCATAAAATGAATTATAAGAAAAGATGTTGAACTCAACGGGCCTTCACATTAATTGGACGGCTAGAGGAAAAATGAGCAGAAAAAAACTATTCCTCAGTCTGTTGGTCCTTACTTTTGTGCCTCTGTGCTGTCTTTGCTGCTAAATCATGTAAGGAAAAACTAAATGTATAGGCCAGTCATTGTGTAAATTAGTTGACTTGTAATGTCACAATATTGTCGCATTTAAAACGACTCACTCCCAGATATTTTTCTTAGAAACAGCCAGATAACAAAATATTTACTTTGGCTTTTTGCTTTCAACCTTGGTGAGGGGGAAGGCCCTCAAGAAACTCAATTATTTGTGTGCAAACAATTAAAAAGCAAAATTTACAAGGTACTGTATATTCCATTAAATGAAGAGCAACAAGCAACCTCACAGTAACCTTCCAACTTTTGTCTGTGTTTTTTTATACATATTTTTTGTTTAAAATAATAATAATAATAAAATCAAGCCCAAAGGGTTGTGTACGTGATCGTCTTCAACCTCTTTAAATGAACATTATGTCTCCACAAAGTACAAAAAGATGACAGTTAAAGAAAAAGCAGACTGTCATGGTCCTGCCGCTCCAGCCCGGGCTGTGCGGGTGCCCGCGCGGTCGCGCTAATTGAGAGGCACACACCTGCGCCTCATGCGGGCTGATTTTCCCGTATATATATATATATATATATATATATATATAGGACCCCGATGACGACTGGTCCTCCGCCAGATTGTTGAGCTTCATGCCCCATTCGAGTACTCCCGTATCCCTGATCGTCAACCCAAGTGTACCGACCTCCGCCTGTTCTCCGACCAACCCGTAAGCCTGACTCCTTTGACACTTCTGCCTTCCTTGATTGATCTCCCGTGTACCGACTCCTGCCTGCCCGCTGACGTGCCAGACGTCTCAACTACCGCTGCTGCACCTGACTGCCTGCCCGATCCCCGACCTTATAATAATAAACGTTTTTCCCCGAACTACCTTGCATCTTCCGTGTCCTCCTGCATTTGGGTCTTACCTCCGTTCTGATGGGTCGTGACACAGACTAAAATTCAATGATTTCAAACTGATGAGAATTTTTTATTTGTAGTGAAAATATTTCTTCATTCATTTTACAGAAGTTGTTCCAGCCAAAGCACACAATTGAGACTTCTATTACTTGTTTTATTTAGCACGTGACGAAACACTTCTATTAATACCAGAGGGAAAAAATGCCGGCAGAAACAAACTATTCATGTGCATTCATGCTTGTATTTTAAAAAGAAAGACAAACATTTCAATGACAAAATAGAGAAATGTAACCAGACATACTTAGACTTACAGAAAGCTGGATTTCTTCATAAACACAAAAATTGTAATGAAGAGGGATGTCTTTGAAAGCTTTAGGATTTCCAACATCATAAGAATCAGGCAGTATAATCTTTGAATCATGACTGTAAATGGTCAAGAAATTAAATGTCATGTTTTACCAAAGGTGCTACCATAGATGAAAAATTTGCCCGACTGCTTTTCCGTGTGGGTGGCCAAAAAACTCAATAACACACACTTGGAAGGAATAAGAATTGTGTTCTACATTGTTACTACTTCATAACTTCCATTTTGCATGTATCTGTGCAAAGACAAACTGCATAATCGTGGAAGGAAAACCTCATGTTATTTATTTCAAAAATCCCAATAAAAATAAAGTTGAACGTAATCTTATTTTTTATCAACGATCTCCTTGTGCATTTTTTTTCATTTTGTTTTATTTTGAATAACGGTGAGGACTGTGGTTATATAAGATCCCACTATAATTAGCAATGCTGCAAGGAGAAAGATATTGGGGTGGGGGGGTAACTATCAAGGGATCCCCACAGGGTGCCATTTAAGATCGCACCACCACTGCATGCAATACATGTCATGAGCTACTGTATACCCTTTAGTTCCTGTGCCGGAGCGTGGGTGGCGCTTTGCTCCTGTCTCATCCTTTCTCTGGCCGTGCACCTGTCATCAGTCAGCCTTCATCGTCACTTGCATTTAAGCCTGCCAAACTCTTAATGTTTTTCTGTGGTACACTGACGCTGTACTTGCATGTAATCTTAAGGTATGCCTTTGTCTGATCTCCATGATCTTTCTTGTTCTACGCCTTGCTGAGTACTTCAACCATGCCACCGCCCACCGCACGTTCCCATCCACTCCGCTTCAAAGGTCCAACTGAAAATTCTTTTTCAAACCTTTTCTCCACAAACTTCTCCCGGTTTCCACTTGCTTTTGGGTCCAGTCAAAACTGCTACCAATGTATTGAGACAACATGTACAAGAATGTAACCTAGCTTGACTTAAAAAAAAAAAAAAAAAAAACATTCTATACTTGGTAACAAATAAGACTAGAGTACTGTTTTATGTGAATTCACTATAAGAATTGAACACATAATATTTTTTCTCTGTAGGAGGGCCCGGGGCTACGATGAACACTTTTATTTATTGTTACAGTCAGCAGATGGAGATTATTGAATGAAGTGATAAAAGATGTTACATTTCAGCAGATAAAATTTGGGATCTTTGTTTAATCTTGGTGACTTGATGAATTTGCCAGTGTTATTTTTCAACTGGGAAAATGACCAGGCTCCAGTACTCCTGCAATCCTTGCGAGGATAAGCGGCTCAGATAATGGATGGATAAATTGTTATCCATGGCATCCAGACAACAGTCGCACTCACACTCACACCTCAGGGCAATTTAGAGTGTCCAATTAATGTAGCATTTTTTTGGGCTGTGGGAGGAAACCGGACTTCCTGGAGAACACTCCCGCAGGCACGGGAAGAACATGCAAACTCCATAAAGACGGGGACTGGGATTTGAACCCTGGTCGTCAAAACTGAGAGGCAGACTCTCTAATCTGCCTACACTGTCCTGCCTAGATTATTATTGTTATAAAAGGATCTTGAACTATTTCGCCAATCTGTGTTGAGACTGTTTTCATTTTTAGTGTGGTATTTTGGATTGTCCTGGCTGTTGTATCTGTATCGGTTGTGCATGTGTAGTACCCCATCACAAATGAGATGTTGTATCGCAAGTATATAAAGAGCACTGACTTCATAACTTTTACTGTATATTAATCATCTCTTTTAAAGTGTGTATTCTCTTTTAAAAGGAAAATTATTTGACAACTGCGGGATCTGATAAAAAAAATACACAAGAGTGTTGTCTCTATGAAGTGGCTTTACTATAATACGCGACTTGAAATGAGTTTGTTCAAGTTTGAAGATGCTGTGGAGAACACAGACAAGTCGTTTTGTAGTCATGCCACTCCACAAGAGTAGAATAACAAAACAAGATGCAGTTGTCTACAAATTAAACAGGGAAACTGGATTTTTTTCGTCTTCTGCCTTATGAAAGATATTTTTCAACAGTGTAATTGCCAATAGCAACAGAATATGACCAATGGAAACTAGTGACTAGTGTGTGTCCCAGTTAGGTTTGGTGAATTCCTGGGACTGTCAAGTGGGACAATGAGAAATAATGCAGATATAAGCAATAAGCAGAACATTTTGTTAAAGAGGGAAATGCAGCAGAATGTCAGTTATTACAACATCCATCTGTCCTTCCATGTATTGTCTATACCAGTGCCATTTATTCTGTCAAGAATTGTGAGTAGCTGGACACCATCCCAAGAAACTGTGGGCAAAATGCAAGCTATCCACTGAAGTGCAGGCCAGTCAATGGGAGGAAACATATGGAGAAAGACAACCATTCACGCTGACATTTTCACAATCACAAAGTGGGAAATGAAACAATACTATCCAGCAAAAAAGCTTATGATGCTTGATAAAATATAATTATTGGTGAAAAAAAATCCATCATCATAAGCCTCTGTTGATCAGGGTTGATCTTGGGGTGACATCCTATAAACAGCAAAAAAATAGAGATACAGTAATTCTGTTTTTATTGCAAGTCTGCCCATGACAAAACAAAATCTATAATACATTACACTGTATTGATGTTATAGTTTGTACAACCTGGTAAACAAAATTAATTAAATTCAATAGATTTTTTCATTGTTCCGTGGTGAATGTCCCAAATTGAATATTACCATACTTTTTATCAAAGTATGGAAGAATTCACCATGAAGTGACCTTCAATTTTGGTCCTATTGGAAATAAGGAAACAGACATGGGGACACAGTGAACGACTGGTTATAGGGTCTGTTTCACAGTTCTGAGGACCGAGGACGAGATGTGAATGTGAGTGCAACTGTTGTCTTTCTCCATGTGCCCTGTGATTGGCTGGCAACCAGTTCAAGGTGTACTCTGCCTCCTGCCCGGAGATAGGTGGGATAGGCTCCAACACTTGTGCGACCCTTGTGAAGATAAGTGTGTCAGAAAATGGATGGGTAGAGGTGTAGACAAGGTAGGCCAATCATCACGAAGAGTCCATCCATCCACCTGTCTGTCCTTCTATTTTCAGTACCGCTTACCTTCACTAGGGTCGTGGGCATTCTGGAGCCTATCCCAGCTATCTTTGGGCGAGAGTCTTTCCTTTGACGAAGACATTTTGGAGAACTATAACTTTCACCTTTGAGGCCCAGTACGTAAGGTAATGTCCTTAAAACTCATTCACTGCCAATGACAGCTTTTGAAGTCCAATTTCTATATTAACTGTGAGACCAGGCAGTGATGAATAAGAATCATAGGATCAGTTTAGTGTGGAAGGACTTGAGAAGCCTCACATCAACCCTATCAAATATCTTTGTGATGAATTTGTTGGGCATCCCACCAGCCATCCCAATCACCA
This sequence comes from Syngnathoides biaculeatus, assembly GCF_019802595.1. Classification (NCBI taxonomy): domain Eukaryota; kingdom Metazoa; phylum Chordata; class Actinopteri; order Syngnathiformes; family Syngnathidae; genus Syngnathoides; species Syngnathoides biaculeatus. The sequence continues at coordinate 29,522,718 of NC_084648.1, read as the reverse complement.
GTCAATTCCATAGATCAAAGCGTCAGTTAATTTAAACCAACTTGAATCCAATCACTTGCATTTTCATTAAAAAAAAAAAAAAAAAACACTTTACACACTCCTAGCTTTCAGGTTTCAAGTCCAAGATGAAGTGAGTACAAAAACCTCACCTTCATCCTTCCTTTTGTTGCCTTTCTTTGACTTTAAAATGTAGCTGATACAATAGTCCGATGGTGATGTCGTCACCAAAGCAGCAGCGAGTCCAACAGTGATGAGTCTCACAGTCAAGTAAGACAGGCTTTCAGCTGTGTCCTGCATTCCCTTTCTGGCCTCTATTTGTGGCCGCCCCCTGCACCTGCCCCGCATCGACATCTAACTACATTTACTTACATAAACAATAACTATCCAGAGTACAGGCCCGCAGACCACCGAGGGCCCATGATGAGGCAACGGATGACATTTTTTCTTAGTACTCTAAACAATAAGGTTTCCATACATATACATTAATTATGAGGATTACTGTATATGTGGGGTGAAATGTTAGAATCAGAATCAGCTTTAATGGCCAAATATCTAACAACACACAAGGAATTTGTCTACAGCAGTCGGTGCCACCCTATTACGACATTCATGTTGAGTACTGAGAAGGAGAACAAACAAACTAACAAGAATGAAGAACAGTAGACATTCATTTAATAGGAAACTATTCCTTATAAGAGTCACAGATACAGAGTCTTCTAGCAGTTTGAGTGTGTCAATGGCCCATATTATGTTAAGCTTATATAGAGTGGCCTTACCCGTTCGTGGTTTACCAATATAGACCAGTGCAATGACAATTGTGCAAAGGGTGCATCTTAAAGTGACGAATCGTGAGATAGTCTACAGCGTATATTACTAATACTAATTGGACCAGCAGGATGTGTGGGTGTATCCCAACAACGGCGGAAGGCATAAAATAGTAAGTTTGCTGATCTAGAATTTAGTGACTTAATTGCAAGATGGACAAAAACTGTTAGAATTCCTGCAAGTTTTGATTTGCATTCATCGGTAACACCTACCTGACACAAGGAGCTGGAAGAGCTGGCGGCCGGGATGTGGAGGGTCATAAAGGCAGGAGGTAGAGGACACAACCTTAAGGGAGCCCCGGTGCTCATGTTGTGTCTAGATGACATGGGTGTCACCCAGCATCACTACTGTGTCCTCCCTGTCATGAAGTTGTAGATCCACTGGCAGATGGCAGGGGAGATGCTGAAATGGAGAACCTTGAAGGAGAGGATTTCAGGAATGATTCTGTTAAACGGAGAGCTGAAGTCCACGAACAGGATCCTCGCATAGGTACCCTCGGTGTCAAGATGTTCAAGGATGAAGTGCAGTCCCATTTTGACGACATGATCTGCAGACCTGTTACCTCGATAGGCAAACTGCAGTGGTTCCAGCCGGAGACCTGTGACGCTCTTGAGGTGGTCTAGCACAAGGCGTTCAAAGGTCTTCATAACCACAGATGTCAAGCCAACAAGCCTGTAGTTAATAAGACCTGAGAGTGCTGCTTTTTTGGGGACCAGTATGATGGTGGATCGTTTTGAGCAGGTTGGTACTTCACACAGGTTTAGAGACCTGTTGAAGATCTTTGTGAAGACAGGAGCAAGTTGGTCTGTGCAGACTTTGAGGCAGGATGGGGACATAAGGTCTTGGTTTGAAGGAATGGTTTCAAAAGTTACAGAAAAACACTCTCTCCCTTGAGGATAATTTATAAAAAAGGGAGATAGTATTTAAAATTTTGTTTTCAATGTAGAATGTATCTAAATAGTTGTTCCCTGCCTGTCTCTTCACCAATTGTGAATTTAAACAAGCAAGTGAACGTTTAACAATCTACCTATTTCTGAAAATGTGTCTGTGACTAAACTGTTCTTCACTTCTACAAAACAGTGGGGCAAATACACATGACAAATCCTAAGGTTAGCAGAGCTCCAGTGTTACCACAGGTTATCACTAGCTCACAATCTAACCGCATTAGCTTATGATAATAATTTTATAATAATGTTTCCAGAACCCATTAATATAACTGAATAGGGTCACCAAAAATGTGAAAATCATTTAAACAAGAATTTTAGATCTTAGTCATTGTGCAGGGGTACCTAATCAAGTGTCCAACTGAAATCTGAGCAGTTTTCTAAACTGTAGATGGGGAAACATAGACTGCACAGCACAGAATGGTGTAATGTGTTGTGATATTTAACATGTCAGGCATGCCCACAGAAAAGTTCAGGATCAGTACTTCAGTACATCAGTAAAGAATTATGGCTGATCCTTTAACTAGTGGCATTTTTGCTTCATCCTTCTCTGGACCCAGCATTCCATTGCTCATGCAAAATGCTCATAAATAAACGAACAAACAAATGCGGGCTGTAAATCAAGCCCCATCTCACTGTTCATGTTTAAAGTGGGACTGTCATCCCAATAAACATTCTAAAATAGATATTGTAATGAAAAATACATATAACAGTATGCACTTCAATGTCTATACGAAAAAATAAATGTGAGCGGATCGTGCATCATCCATGCGCAAAGTTGCACAATTGAGTGTCCCTCGACATCCAAGTGGTTGCCATATTAGTCGCGTCCTCTGTCCTTGACGTCATCGTCACTTCCGCCGTTGAAAATGCGCAGTGCCTGCAACTATGGAAGCCGAACAACAGAGATATTCGGATTTTATTATTCGAAGCTCTTTTCGAAAAGGACAACACCACACAACCGAGTGAAGTTACCGGGGCAATATTACACTATTGTTTCAAGCCCTCAGGGCAATATTACACTATTGTTTTGAGCCATATTCAGATTATATGCGATCACGGCCAAACCGCATCCCTGTCCAATCCACTTCCGTGGTGGAGATGAGCCATCGCGGCTCATCACAGCCGGCCGGTGTTATGACAGAGCTGAGCGGTGCTGCTTTAGGGGGTTGCTCACAGATGCCGCAGATGAGCAACACAGTTGAGCCGGGGCGCTTTATGCGCGCACGCGACTGAGTAACGCATTCTTGGCTGGGTTCTTCAGAGCTGCTCCCGTCGAAAAGCCCAACGCGCAACCTTCGCAGAAGCTGTGACTGCTGAACGCGGAGCCTCAGCCTGTGTGGCTGATTTTCGGCACCGTGGGGGCATATAAGGAGGAAGTGGAGCCGAGCCATGCTGCTTTTAGGGGTATGTTCAAAGCCGCCACAGTACGCGATGAACACTATCGAGATGAGGCTGAGTGAGACATTGGCTGGGCGACGCACGCATCGACACATTTCATACGCGGATCTTTTATTACGTTATGAGGGAGACCGATTACGTGGTCCGCTCCAAACTATTTTTTTTAAATAGCTGTATGCACACATTGACATCTCTACAGGTTGGCCAGACAGAGGGATAGAGATGGGAAGGATGTGCAGAAGGTTAGGGTGATTAAGGATAGAGATGGAAATGTGTTGACTGGTGCCGGTAGTGTGCTAAATAGATGGAAAGAATACTTTGAGAAGTTGATGAATGAAGAAAATGAGAGAGAAGGAAGAGTTGAAGAGGCAAGAGTGAAGGACCAGGAAGTGGAAATGATTACCAAGGGGGAAGTCAGAAAGGCACTACAAAGGATGAAAAATGGAAAGGCAGTTGGTCCTGATGACATACCGGTAGAGGTATGGAAGCAATTTGGAGAGATGGCTGTGGAGTTTTTGACCAACTTATTCAACAGAATACTAGCGGGCGAAAAGATGCCTGAAGAATGGAGGAAAAGTGTTCTAGTTCCCATTTTTAAGAACAAAGTGGATGTTCAGAGCTGTGGGAACTATAGAGGAATAAAGTTGATGAGCCACACAATGAAGTTATGGGAAAGAGTAGTGGAGGCTAGACTCAGGACAGAAGTAAGTATCTGCGAGCAACAGTATGGTTTCAGGACTAGAAAGAGTACCAGAGATGCATTATTTGCCTTGAGGATGCTCGTGGAAAAGTACAGAGAAGGTCAGAAGGAGCTACATTGTGTCTTTGTGGATCTAGAGAAAGCCTATGACAGAGTACCAAGAGAGGAACTGTGGTACTGCATGGGTAAGTCTGGTGTGGCAGAGAAGTATGTTAAAATAGTACAGGACATGTATGATGGCAGCAGAACAATGGTGAGGTGTGCCTTAGGTGTGACAGAAGAATTTAAGGTGGAGGTGGGACTGCATCAGGGATCAGCTCTGAGCCCCTTCCTGTTTGCAGTGGTAATGGATAGGCTGACAGATGAGGTTAGACTGGAATCCCCTTGGACCATGATGTTCGCAGATGATATTGTGATATGCAGTGAAAGCAGGGAGCATGCAGAGGAACAATTAGAAAGATGGAGACATGCACTGGAAAGGAGAGGAATGAAGATTAGCCAAAGTAAAACAGAATATATGTTGCGTGAATGAGAAAAGCGGAGGGGGAAGAGTGAGGCTACAGGGAGAAGAGATAGCGAGGGTGGACGACTTCAAATACTTGGGGTCAACAATACAGAGCAATGGAGAGTGTGGTCAGGAAGTGAAGAAACGGGTCCAAGCAGGCTGGAACAGCTGGCGAAAGGTGTCTGGTGTGTTATGTGACAGAAGAGTGTCTGCTAGGATGAAGGGCAAAGTTTACAAAACAGTGGTGAGGCCGGCCATGATGTACGGATTAGAGACGGTGGCACTGAAGAAACAACAGGAAGCTGAACTGGAGGTGGCAGAAATGAAGATGTTGAGGTTCTCGCTCGGAGTGACCAGGTTGGATAGGATTAGAAATGAGCTCATTAGAGGGACAGCCAAAGCTGGATGTTTTGGAGACAATATTCGAGAGAGCAGACTTCGATGGTTTGGACATGTTCAGAGGCGAGAGAGTGAGTATATTGGTAGAAGGATGCTGAGGATGGAGCTCCCAGGCAAAAGAGCGAGAGGAAGACCAAAGAGAAGGTTTATGGATGTGGTGAGGGAAGACATGAGGGCAGTTGGGGTTAGAGAGGAAGATGCAGGAGATAGGCTAAGATGGCAAAAGATGACACGCTGTGGCGACCCCTAACGGGACAAGCCGAAAGGAAAAGAAGAAGAAGATGCACACATTGACACATTTCATACGCAGATCTTTTGTTACTTTATGAGAGAGACCAATTACGTGGTCCCCCCCAAACTATAATTTTTTTAGTAGCTGTATACACACCTACCTTTTATTTGGAACCCACAAATCTCTCGTCCTCTGCACCCGTGCTATCCATTTTTCACAATTCTCTTTCAAACTTATGAAGGGTAATTACGTTCTCCCAAGTGTTCAAACAATGTCCAGCAATGCAATGAGTAATGCAATCATTTTGGCTAACACGAAGGAACAACGAGCTACCTTCCCTGAGGTAAAAATAATGGAAACAAACAAGTCGACTAGGGGGCGCTACTGTCCTTTACGTCACTTCCTGCTTCTTCTCGCAAACAAACCCTGAGAGGATTTTCATGGCGGGAGTTACAAAAAGCTGTATACGTCAAAATCATGTTTTGTGGTGAAAAAACACATGGGACCATATTGGCTGTGGGTTTTTCATTAATAATATACCAAAAATCATCAATTTCATGACAGGCCCACTTTAAATGACATTAGTGGAATCTCCTTTAGGCAGTTCAGGTGGTTGTTCATGTGTTTTGTGAGCACAGTCACACTTGTTCTCACACAAATCCCTTAACTGGTTTTGAAACACCAGTCTTTGCACACTGTGGTGTTTGAGTCCATCATTGGGAACATTTTTACTTTTGTAACATTAAGTGATATGTTTTCATTACCGCTGACACTTCCTCCCTAGTCTTACATTTATTATATTACATATTATGAGTACAAAATTACTCAATCGTAAAATTGTGGTTATCTATGTATGAGAATGATCTGATTAAAGTGTATTGAGCTTTTTGCTGAGAGAAAAACTGTGCTCGGTGCACACAGAGGGAGGCAATCATGCATGCATGCATGGGGATGCACGGACACACACATACGCATTTTGTTTATCAGCATTCTTTGGGATGGGTGCAGTTTTCCATTTCGTCCCACCCAGCGAGTTAGGCTGTCCACATCATTTTGAAAAAACTAGAGAGACAATGACGCATCAGCTGCACCCACAGGTAATGATGTGATGTCGACTGAACTGCAGATGTTCCATCCTTATAATGGTGGAAAACAAGCAGTCAGGGGATTTACTGGATTTTCTCTCGATTTCCACCTCATTCAGTCACCCTGACAGAGAGATAGGTGCCAATTTGTCTCGTGATGCCGGATTTGATGTTTCACACCACGAACAAAGCACAAGATTATACACCCCCCTCTACTTTTATTGAATTTACTCTTAAGGGCTCCAGGAGGACATCCCTTGAATGCATGCATTGATAATGAGGAAACTAATCTCTATTCTATCGGTTTTCTTCAGCTTCTCACAATGATGTCTAGAATAATGACATCACCTACTCCCAATGTCAGGACTCCGACTGAGTAGAACCATCATGTCCTTGTTATAATTTCTACTGTACTGTTTTCCATTTTTCTGCAGATTTGGGACTGTCACACATTGCGTGATGTGATCGAAACTGATTAGACCGGACCATAGCATAAAAATACAAGTTGCAGGTCCCCCCCTCCTACTTTGAGCGATTAGCTAGATCGCTGGCCCTACCCAGCGAAGTACGTACTGTTCATGTACATTTTGGTCACAAGCTTCGCTTTTTCATCCACAGTCACATTACACATTATGAATGTAGTTGTTGGAAGGATAGATGCAAAAGATATCACTGTATTTGATGCTGTTTATACTCAAGTTATTTAAATTGGGGAGAACATGGTGGCATTACTTCTTCGCTTGCTTAAAACTCCTCTGATTGAAAGCTTACCGATGTGCATTTTGTTTGATTGTAATCGAGGATGTTGCGAAAGTGTGTGCTGGTGATTCTGAATGGAAGCAGTGGAGCAGCTGGTTAGAGCATTGGCCTTACCATTCTGAGGACTGGGGTTCAAATCCCGGCCCTGCCTGTGTGGCTTTGCATCTTCTTCCCATGCCTGTGTGGGTTTTCTCTACATTCCAAAAACATGCATCAATTGGAGACTCAAAAATTTCTGTGTCACAAACCTCCGGTACAGGGGCGGGCCCAAATGCAGGACGTCGAGGCAAAGGCATAATGCTCAATATAGTTTATTCCGGAAACTGGGTCATACACGGTGTAGCAGTCCGACAAGGCAGAGGTACAGAAACGCTAGGCCAGGCATGATCCAAAAGACATGCAGCAAGGTTGGATGACTATGAGGCAAACTAACAAACTCAACAGGACAGGATCAAACAAAAGGGTACAGAATCGCGGTGACTAGGGTTACTCTAACTTACGCATACAAGCGGAACGTCCCACAGCCAGTGAATGCAACTCACTAACACAAAGCAACAAACTGGCAACTGACAGTGACAGAAACTCAAACTTAAATGCCTGTCTAATTACAGTCCCAATGTGAAACAGCTGTGAGCGGTGACAGGTATCACCACCCAGAGCAGTGGCATGGCCACGCCCCTCTTGGCAGTGGCCAAGTCTTGCTCATGACACCCCGAGGTGTGATTGTCTCCATGTTCCCTGCGATTGGCTGACAACCAGTTCAGGCTGTATGCTGCCTCTCGCTCGATGATAGCTGGGATAAACTCCAGCACTCCCGCGAAACTTATGAGGATAAGCGGCTCAGAAAATGAATGGATAGTTTACGGGAAGACCTGCCATGTCTAACATAGCTGTAATGAGAAAAGAACCCATAGTGAAGTCTATATATTGAACAGCTATATTAAAATTCCAATATCTGAATTTCAGCACTGTTTTTTGATTCCAGTTACTGTATTGTTGATTATTTATTCTTTTCACTGAAATGCATGACTGATTGAAACTTTATTTAATCTCTGACCAGCAGCTGGTGAGTTGACAACTTTTCATGTTCGTCTTGTGTCTATCCTGATTTTATGAAAAATCTAATCTGGGAATCTAAATGTTATCATGTTTGCATCTTCTTCCTTGATACTTTCTCATTGCGGCAGCAACAGCCCTCGTCTCATACATACCCTACGGGTCACAAGGGCTGCCTGAATTGGGCTGGGAGAGGCTGCGGCACTCCTAAGTAGCTTGGAAAATGGACATGGACAATAATCTGATGGACTTTAAGATTTCATGATGTTTAATTTTCTCCTCTACGTGTTCGGACAATAGTCTTCCCTTTCATGCAGTGTGAGCTAAGAGGAGCTCCAACTGCACAGCATGCAGACTTTCACTGCAGGCTCAGTCAGGCAGCCCAGTTAACTCAAAGATGCTTCATTCCTCATCCCCATTGGCTCTAATTGCATCTGTGTCCTGCTCTTCAATCCAGATGGTGGCTCAAACAAACCAACTGGGTGTCTACCTGCCTGGTGTCTTGACAATCCTGGCTGCAGGAGCTGCTCAATACGTAAGCCCGGCTGCGGGCTTGACTTATCCTGGGCAAGCAAATGGACGAGAGGGGATGACAGAACAAACATTGCTCCATTCAACACAAGGGGAGACTTTTAGTGAGTCACCAAAAATGAATTCAAGGTTTAAAGTCTTTTTTTTTTTTTTTAATCCATCCCAGTTGTGAGCGTGGCAAGCACACATGTACAACAGTGGAGCGAACCTGTATCACTAGTCCATTTGGTCTTAATAATCATGGTACTCCATTGGTTAACTAAAACTGTAATGAAGTCTTTAATGCAGGTTTTCATATTATTGTTATTTATTAGATAGCAAAGAAAAACTTTACACATAAAAATCTTCATTTGTGTCTGTTTTTTATGTTGCTACTTTTTATCTCTAATATATTGTTATAATTATATAATTCCACTATAATACTATGATAATAATCTTTAATATCTATCCATCCATTTTCATCACCGCTTATCCTCACGAGGGTCTCAGTGAGTGCTGGAGCCTATCCCAGCTGTACACCCTGAACTGGTTGCCAGCCAATCATAGGGCACATGGAGACAAATAGCCGTACTCACAATCACACCTAGGGGCAATTTAGAGTGTCCAATGAATGTTGCATGTTTTTGGAATAATGAAAACCGGAGTCCCCGGAGGAAACCCACACAGGGACGGGGAGAACATGCAAACTCCACACAGGCGGGTCCGGGATTGAACCTGAGGCCAGCGCTTTACCAGATGAGCCGCTGTGCCACCTGATCTAAGATCCTGTTTGATAAATATTTTTCATGTTTTTAATGCTTATCTACATTAGTTAAAAAGTACTTATCTACATTATGTATCGATCAGAACCTCAGAACTATGAGGGCAATGCTTTACCACCTGATTCACTGTGCCGCCTAATCTTTAACATTATATTTTCAAACTGAGTATTGTTTTATGGATAACACGTTGACAAATGTAAAAATATAAGTCTTACTAACCTGCCACAGTTAAACTGATATGGGTTGTTTTCACTGAGGTCACATTTTTTGCTGAATTACCCACACACCACTGCGCACCGCTATTTAACCTCTTTACCTAACGCGTACCAATGTGGAAATCTACAGAATGCTCTTAGTTACTGTTTGTGTTTTTGTGTTTCACAGGCGTTGCGGGACTCAACTACACAAGAGAGGACTTGCTAACCATCAGAGAGCCTTCTTCTGACTTTTCTTCTGACTTTTTTTCGACAACTCTCGCCAATTCGCTGAAGCTTTTTCCAGAGTAGCTAGTCGGGGCGCTCTTCAAAGCCTCGCAACGAAGAGGCTCACAATCCAAGATACAAGTCCGGCTGCGTAAGTGGGGACATTGTCTGTCGCTTCTGACAAAAGACTTTGGACGTACTGTGGCTCTGTGCTTCACAGAGACTTAGCTTTGTGGGTGATTGCCCGACGCTGCTATCCCGCTGCCCGATCTCAACCTCCATCGTGCTGATGTGTCCGAGCTAAGATAGCAAGGTTAATCGATACTCTTTTCAGAAGGCAAACATTACAGTTAAGATCGTTTTTTTGTTAGTCACTTGAAAGATTTTGAAGATTTTGCAACTCCTCAGTCCTCTTAGTGTCCCACTTCTTCTTCACTAATCTCTTTCCTTGTATGACTTCCTGTATTTTGGGGTTCCACCACCACGTCTCCTTCTCCCCTTTCCTACCAGAAGACACACCAAGTACTCTCCTGCCTGTCCCTCTGATTACATTGCCTGTAGTAGTCTAGTCTTCAGGGACCTCCTCCTGTGCATCGAGAGCCTGTCTCACCTCTTTCCGAATATTCTTCCTTTCTCAGCTTCCAACATATAGTTCTCTCCTCTGTCTTTATCTTCTTAATCTTCCTACCCACCACCAGAGTCATCCTAACCACCACCATCCTATGCTTTCGAGCTACACTAGCCCCTACCACTACCTTACAGTCAGTAACCTCCTTCAGATTACATTGTCTGCACAAAAAATAATCCACCTGCTGTCACGACCCATCGGTACGGAGGGAGGACCCAAATGCAGGACTCCGGAGACGCAAAGGTAGTTTGGGAAAAGTCTTTATTCGGTCCAAAGTCGGGGATCAGGCAGACAGTCATTTGGGGCAGCGGTAATCAGGACGTCTGGCGTAGAGAGCAGGTTCGTGGGCAGGCAGGGGTTGGTACACGGAAGATCGATTAGAGAAGGCAGGAGTATCAAAGACGTCAATCTTACGGGGTCGTTCAGAGGACAAGCGGAGGTCGGTACACCAGGGTTGAAGATCCAGAGTACGGGAGTGCAGAAACGGGGAGTTGCGACGATCTGGCGAAGACCAGGCGTCCTTTGGGTCCCATAAATACAGGGAACAATCAACGAGGATGAGGCGCAGGTGTGCGCCTCCTAAACAGCGCTGGTGTGCTGGGACCCGCCCAGCCAGGGCTATGATCATCAGCATAGCCATTCCGATACCCTTCCAGTTTCGGGGTGGCCCATCTGAACTCCCCAGCTCCTGTCGCTGTCGAGACAGGGTGTGGGACAGCCGCGGACCGGTCACCACCAGGACTGGAATGAAGAGGACTGTGGTACCGTCGCCATCTGCTGAACGGGATCGTGAGGATGCCAATGGGCTATCCTCTGTTGCAGTCGAGACAGGGGCGCGGAACGACCGCGCGCCAGTCGCCGTCGAAGCAGAAGCGTAGGATGGCCGCAGACTGCTCACCGTTGAAGCAGGAGCGTGGGGCGGCCGCAGGCCTGTCGCCGCTGAGACAGGGGCGAAGAATGGCTGTGGACCGATCGCCGTCGGTACTGGAACGAAGGAGACTGTGACGCTGCCGCCGTCTGCTGGACAGGAACGTGAGGCGTATGCAGAACCGTCGCCACCTCCTGGACAGGAACTTTAGGCTGCTGCGGAACTATCACCACCTCCTGGACAGGAGCGTGAGCTGGCTGCGTCGCCATCACCACCTCCTGGACGGGAAAGTTCCTTGGGAACACGCACGTTAAAGGCGCTCTGGCAGGCTCATCCTCGATTACCAGTTACACCGTTTTCCCACGGCGGTCGCGCAGACGCTTCTCACCACCGCGACGTAGGTGTGATGCGGCAGTGAATCTCTCCCACCCGCGACGTGAGCTCGGTCCGAAACGGGGCCGAAGGCTACCGTGGCGTGAGCCAGGATCAGCAGCACGTCTGTCTAAGCCGCGACGTGAGTGTGGGATCAGGCAGACAGTCAAGTGGGGCAGCGGTAATCAGGACGTCGGGTGTAGAGAGCAGGTCCACGGGTAGGCACGGAAGATCGATCAGAGAAGGCAGGTGTATCAAAGACCTCAAGCTTACGGGGTCGGTCGGAGGACAGGCGGAGGTCGGTACACCAGGGTTGATGATCAAGAGTACGGGAGTGCAGAAACGGGGCATGAGTTGCGACGATCTGGCGAAGACCAGTCGTCCCCTGGGTCCTATAAATACAGGGAATAATTAATGAGGATGAGGCGCAGGTGTGCGCCTCCTCATCAGCGCCGGTTTGCTGGGACCCACCCACCCAGGGCTGGAGCGGCAGGACCATGACACCTGCATGCTTTTACCTCCGCTCTTGTAGGTCACTCTATGTTCCTGCCTCTTCTGGAAAAAAGTGTTCACTACTGCAATTTCCATCCCTTTTGCAAAGTCCAGCACCATCTGCCCCTCAAAGTTTCTTTCCTGGATGTCATACTTACCCATCACTTCTTCATCGCCCCTGTTTCCTTCACCAAGATGTCCATTATAATCTGCACCAATCACAACTCTCTCTATATCTCGGATGCTCAGAACGACTTTATCTAGTTCCTTCCAAAATTTCTCTTTCAACTCTAGGTCACATCCTACCTGTGAGGCATAGCCGCTTATCACATTGGCCACGCCCCTGACAGTATATCTGTGACCTGGAAATTTCTGTGCCCTGGTCTCTGCCAAAATTGTACCACAGCACCAGTAAAAATCCATCTATTTCCGTACTGCTTATCCATATTTGGGTTGCGGACATGCTGGAGCCTATACCAGCTGACTTTGGGTGAGAGGTGAGGGACTGGTCGCCAATCAATCGCAGGGCACACCAGTTAACAACAGCATTCTGCAACTAACAGACTTTGTCAAAGCAGATTTAAGAGACAACTGAAAACTAGTTTTGGACACACATAGTGTTCCGTTGTTCAACGCTCCTTTAAAATGAGGTTCCGCTGTGTAAAATCCCCAGTGGAAATGCGTTGCAAAGCAGCATGAAAAGATTTGAAATTGGGGAAGACTAAAAGTGAGACTCGTACTAGACACTGCAATCAAGCCAAGTGTGCTATTAGGTCAGCTATAATTTAGTAAAACCCAAGTCCAGATGTCCTTTCCTTGCTTGCTTGTTTTTTCCCCTCATCTCTCAGCTCTTCACTGTGATTGGCTATTAAGTGAAATGATTCTATAAAAGTGCATTATTATTTACATCAATTCCTCCAGAGGGTAAGTGACAAATGTTCATCTTGCATTTTGGTGACGGTTATGTCTGCAGCTTTGGAACTCATTGGCAAAATGAAAGTGGTCCTTTCGTATCTCTTCCTGCCAGCATTGCCTCTACTCCACCTGTATGTTTTCCAAACGCTCTTTAAGTGGTGTTCATCCATTAGTTTCCAAGTGTCACTCCTGAGTTACATGAAGTAATCGTGTTTCTTTTCTCTGTTTCTTTCCAGCCCTTCTTCCTTTACCTGGCTCACACAAATGAATCAGCCTTAATGTCATGTTTTCACTCCATTAGTATAAAAATACATTCAAGGGAGTTCAGGGTGCGCTGCACACTGGGGGCACATAGTGTGGAAATAGTATGTTATTATTATTTTTTTTTTTACATTTCTCTCTACAAGGATAATATGTCACTTTATCATTCACCGTTTTTGTCACTCTATCCGCAGACGTTTGATGCAGGTGCTCATGGAGTCAATACGGCACAAGTGAGTGCCCGTTTTGATAAAAAGTTGAACTAAAACTTAAAGCCACACAAAACCTTGTCAAGCTTCAGCTCAGTGAGAATTATGTCCACAAGTTATTTTTTTTGTTTGTTGTTGTTTTCCTTCCCTCTTTATTTCCCTTTGTGATGCCAGCACAGAATTGCCAGTTACAGATGAATACCAGAGAATTAAAAATGTAAATTGTTACACTTTTCTATCCTGGTTGCCTAGCACATTATTGCTCATAATAAATGTACATCCAAAGAGTTTCTGACCGAAAATTTGCAATCTGGCTGGCTGGTCAGCACAATGACAAAAGTATTTCAGCACAGCGCAGTATGGCAAAGTCAAGAATAATTTGACAATAGCATTTATATCAGTTAACTTACATTTACACTTGTATTTCAGTTAAGGGTGTAACTGAGCTGTACTTAAAACCTTGCCAATGTGGTAAATGTAGTAGTTCCCCACATCCCTTTTCCAGCAGCCATTCCCCTCTAATGGGTTCATCACGAATGCTATTCCACAGCCGTCCGGTAGACAGAGTGTGGAAGTGGTAAATACATAAACTCATATTCAGTCTAGTCACTATTAAATACAGTTATTGAATGACTCTTATAATATTCACCACAGTAAGCAACTTTATAAAAACTTTTTTTCCTTTTTTTCCGATCCACAGTACTTCCCATATGACTTCTCTCAGCAGGTAAAGATACGCATTGTTGAGAATTCTGTCGAGAATAGTCAAGATTGTATTTCAGCGGCACTCCATAAATAAAACACAATTATGTTCTTGTATTTTTCCTTCAGGGGCCAAATACCTTTCCATTACAGGTGCTACCATTTGATTTTTCACCTCACCACTCCTGCCCTCAGCAAACTCCAAATGTGAGAGAACAAAACACAAAGATGTTGCGTTTATGCTAGGATGTTTCAACAAGTGTTACTTCCATTTCCTATCTTGAGAGGTTTTTCGTCTTCTTTTTAGTTGTACACATCTGCAACGAAGGTTTTGCCATCGCAGGAGCCGCGGCAACTTGCCCAGCAGGACAAAGTCTCACTAAATAAACAGGAATAACAGTCAAACCAAAACAGGAAAAGATACAAGGAATGGAAATCTATTTACATATGAAAAATGGAATGTACACATGAAATAACACTGTGTTAAGGCCATGACTATTTATAACCTTTCCAAAATTTGAGTTGTAGTGCCTTTTTGTATGGTGATTTGGCATCTCCTGGTTGGAATTTGCACAAGAAAGTGTACGGACATGAAGATGTTGTGTTTGTGATACATTATTTACGAAACAGTGTCAGCATTTAAATTCATTTTTATATTTAGAAAATTATTTTTTTTGAAAGGTTCCTATTAAAACATACAATGACCAAGAGCATTATCTCTACATTCATAGTATTGGGAAGGGTACTCTTAAATTAATCAAATATTACTTTCCGTAAAGATATAAAGAAAAATAGATTGCATTGTTGAGCCTTGCTTTGCAAAACAAAATATTAACAAAAAAGATGAAATGAATAAAAATGGGCACGGTGGATCAGCTGATAAAGCGTTGGCCTCACAGTTCGAGGTCCCTGGTTCATTCCTGGAGCTGCCTGTGTGGCGTTTGCATGTTCTCCCTGTGCGTGCGTGGGTTTTCTCCGGGCACTCCGGTTTTCTCCCACATCCTAAAAACATGCAACATTAATTGCCCCTCGGTGTGATTGTGAGTGCAGCTGTTTATCTGTATTTGCCCTGCGATTGGCTGGCATCCAGTTCAGGGTGTACCTTGCCTCTAGGATAGGCTCATGCACTCCCGTGACCCATGTGAGGATAAGTGGCTAAGAAAATGTATATATATATATATATATATATATATATATATATATATATCTGTATGTATGTAATTTCCAATTAAAATTCGAATTAAAAACATCTTTACAGATGTCTCTAAAGGTGTGACAAATGGGAAGAGAAAGCCTTTGCAGTGGAATTATCACTTAGATTGGCCTTGAATACGGCACTTGAATATGTTGTTTTTTTTAATTCCTTGGACAAAATAAAGTTCCATTTGCTGAATAGAACGGCTTTTCCAAAGATTTTATCTATCACTGTTTTCTTCATCGAGTACCAGTAAGTTGTAAACTAGTGAGTGAAAGAAGAATGTTCTACAACAACAATTGTTCCTTATATTTTTTTAAAGGAAATAAAGCATTTGTAGTCAATAATATCTGTTTCAAATACTTGTGCTTTTCACTCCAAATATTTTGTCTAAAGTTTTTTAGTTAATGTCCATGTAAAGTGAACATAAAAATGTCTTGTATATTTGACACGCCATAGAGAAGTGTCGTTAACAATGCAGCCCTATGGGGGGCACAAACCAGTGCAATCTGTAGGCCGGTCCCAAGCCCGGATAAATGCAGAGGGTTGCGTCAGGAAGGGCATCCGGCGTAAAAACTGTGCCAAACAAATATGAGCGTTCATCTAAAGAATCCCATACCGGATCGGTCGTGGCCCGGGTTAACAACGCCCGCCCCCGGCACTGCTAACCTGCAGGGTGTCGGTGGAAATTCAGCTACTGTGGGTCGAAGACAAAGAAGAGGAGGAAACCGGATCCAGCGTCAGAAGAAAAAGAGGAATGCACAGAGCCTACAACTGAGTGTAGGGACTTTGAATGTTGGGACTATGACAGGAAAAGCTCAGGAGTTGGTTGACATGATGATTAGGAGAAAGGTTGATATTCTGTGCATCCAAGAGAGCAGGTGGAAAGGTAGTAAGGCTAGAAGTTTGGGAGCAGGGTTTAAATTATTCTACCACGGAGTAGATGGGAAGAGAAATGGAGTAGGGGTTATTTTAAAGGAAGAGCTGGCTAAGAATGTCTTGGAGGTGAAAAGAGTATCAGATCGAGTGATGAGACTAAAATTTGAAATTGAGGGTGTTATGTATAATGTGGTTAGCGGCTATGCACCACAGGTAGGATGTGACCTAGAGTTGAAAGAGAAATTCTGGAAGGAACTAGATGAAGTAGTTCTGAGCATCCCAGACAGCGAGAGAGTTGTGATTGGTGCAGATTGTAATGGACATATTGGTAAAGGAAACAGGGGCGATGAAGAAGTGATGGGTAAGTACGGCATCCAGGAAAGGAACTTTGAAGGGCAGATGGTGGTGGACTTTGCAAAAAGGATGGAGATGGCTGTAGTGAACACTTATTTCCAGAAGAGGGAAGAGCATATAGTGACCTACAAGAGCGGAGGTAGAACCACGCAGGTAGATTATATTTTGTGCAGACGATGTAATCTGAAGGAGGTTACTGACTGTAAAGTAGTGGTAGGGGAGAGTGTAGCTCGACAGCATAGGATGGTAGTATGTAGGATAATTCTGGTGGTGGGTAGGAAGATTAAGAAGACAAAGTTAGAGCAGAGAACCATGTGGTGGAAGCTGAGAAAGGAAGAATGTTGTGCGGCCTTCCGGAAAGAGGTGAGACAGGCTCTCGATGGACAACCGAAGCTCCCGGAAGACTGTACGACGACAGCCAAGGTGATCAGAGAGACAGGCAGGAGAGTACTTGGTGTGTCATCTGGTAGGAAAGGGGAGAAGGAGACTTGGTGGTGGAACCCCAAAATTCAGGGAGTCATACAAGGAAAGAGATTAGCGAAGAAGAAGTGGGATACTGAGAGGACTGAGGAGAGGCGAAAGGAGTACATCGAGATGCGACGTAGGACAAAGGTAGAGGTGGCAAAGGCTAAACAAGAGGCATATGAAGACATGTACACCAGGTTGGACACGAAAGAAGGAGAAAAGGATCTCTACAGGTTGGCCAGACAGAGGGATAGAGATGGGAAGGATGTGCAGCAGGTCAGGGTGATTAAGGATAGAGATGGAAATTTGTTGACTGGTGCCGGTAGTGTACTAAATAGATGGAAAGAATACTTTGAGAAGTTGATGAATGAAGAAAATGAGAGAGAAGGAAGAGTTGAAGAGGC
The DNA here is from genome assembly GCF_019802595.1 of Syngnathoides biaculeatus. NCBI lineage: Eukaryota > Metazoa > Chordata > Actinopteri > Syngnathiformes > Syngnathidae > Syngnathoides > Syngnathoides biaculeatus. Next base: position 29,505,354 of record NC_084648.1, on the reverse strand, counting down.
AAGAGTGAAGGAACAGGAAGTGGAAATGATTACTAAGGGGGAAGTCAGAAAGGCATTACAAAGGATGAAAAATGGAAAGGCAGTTGGTCCTGATGACATACCGGTAGAGGTATGGAAGCAATTTGGAGAGATGGCTGTGGAGTTTTTGACTAACTTATTCAACAGAATACTAGCGGGTGAAAAGATGCCTGAAGAATGGAGGAAAAGTGTTCTAGTTCCCATTTTTAAGAACAAAGGGGATGTTCAGAGCTGTGGGAACTATAGAGGAATAAAGTTGATGAGCCACACAATGAAGTTATGGGAAAGAGTAGTGGAGGCTAGACTCAGGACAGAAGTAAGTATCTGCGAGCAACAGTATGGTTTCATGCCTAGAAAGAGTACCACAGATGCATTATTTGCCTTGAGGATGCTTGTGGAAAAGTACAGAGAAGGTCAGACGGAGCTACATTGTGTCTTTGTGGATCTAGAGAAAGCCTATGACAGAGTACCAAGAGAGGAACTGTGGTACTGCATGCGTAAGTCTGGTGTGGCAGAGAAGTATGTTAAAATAGTACAGGACATGTATGATGGCAGCAGAACAATGGTGAGGTGTGCCTTAGGTGTGACAGAGGAATTTAAGGTGGAGGTGGGACTGCATCAGGGATCAGCTCTGAGCCCCTTCCTGTTTGCAGTGGTAATGGATAGGCTGACAGATGAGGTTAGACTGGAATCCCCTTGGACCATGATGTTCGCAGATGATATTGTCATATGCAGTGAAAGCAGGGAGCATGCAGAGGAACAATTGGAAAGATGGAGACATGCACTGGAAAGGAGAGGAATGAAGATTAGCCGAAGTAAAACAGAATATATGTGCGTGAATGAGAAAAGTGGAGGGGGAAGAGTGAGGCTACAGGGAGAAGAGATAGCGAGGGTCGACGACTTCAAATACTTGGGGTCAACAATACAGAGCAATGGAGAGTGTGGTCAGGAAGTGAAGAAACGGGTCCAAGCAGGTTGGAACAGCTGGCGAAAGGTGTCTGGTGTGTTATGTGACAGAAGAGTCTCTGCTAGGATGAAGGGCAAAGTTTACAAAACAGTGGTGAGGCCGGCCATGATGTACGGATTAGAGACGGTGGCACTGAAGAAACAACAGGAAGCTGAACTGGAGGTGGCAGAAATGAAGATGTTGAGGTTCTCGCTCGGAGTGACCAGGTTGGATAGGATTAGAAATGAGCTCATTAGAGGGACAGCCAAAGCTGGATGTTTTGGACACAAGATTCGAGAGAGCAGACTTCGATGGTTTGGACATGTTCAGAGGCGAGAGAGTGAGTATATTGGTAGAAGGATGCTGAGGATGGAGCTCCCAGGCAAAAGAGCGAGAGGAAGACCAAAGAGAAGGTTTATGGATGTGGTGAGGGAAGACATGAGGGCAGTTGGGGTTAGAGAGGAAGATGCAGGAGATAGGCTAAGATGGCAAAAGATGACACGCTGTGGCGACCCCTAACGGGACAAGCCGAAAGGAAAAGAAGAAGAAGAAGAAGAAGAGAAGTGTCATTAACAAACGTGTCAAATTTGAATTAATGAAAAAATAAAGCTTTTAAAATTACTGTAGATATTTTCTTAGGTCTTACAAGCTGCAGGCATATCTGCAGTGAATGCACTGAAAACCGTCACGGTCCGGGCTTGAAAAGGCAAGGCAATGACACGGTTAAGCCAAGTGCAGGTAAGCAGGGATGCAGGGCAGGATTCCAGGAGTTATTTAATTTGAGAAAGAGCAAAATGAACTGCCCAACAACTAAATAAAATAACAAAGAAAACCTTAAATAAACCTAAACAAGAAACAAGATGTGGTACAGAGAGAAAATGAGCTGAGACAAAGCTCCGGCCTCGCCCGCCGGCTGCCAGAGCTCGAGAGCGGCCCACCCGTCAGAGCTCGCTCATCAGACACCACATCATTCCCGTCCGATGAACCATCCGAAAATTCTACATTATTTTCAGCCACAGGTTGACATCTGTATGGAAGTATTCCTCCGTCTTCCCGATCAATCCGAGAAATCAGCGCTGGCCATAATTGTGTCCCATCGTAATCCAGCCTTTGGTGCAGCACGTAATACGTCACATCTGCGCACCTAGGTCATGTGACTCGCCTAAATAGCGGTGCCCCTGAAAATTTGTAATTGTCAATAGAAATCTTCCCAAAACACCATTAAATGAGAGAGGATCATATTTTCAAGATACAGTACATATTACATGATTTATTGGATACATTGTTAATCCAAACCACCAGAATTTCCCTTTAAGTACACAGAGATTGATGAGACAATGAGGAACACCTGGACAACACATGAGTGGCTGGAGGGAGCCGTTTGGTAAACACAAGGGAGAAGGGAAAAGGTGAACAGATGGACACAGCTATCAAAATGAGCACACGAGACATGGAACACAAGAAATTAACAAAACCAACCCAACCAAGAGGAACACCATGACAGAAAACACGCCCCATTCAATTTCCTTAAAGGACTATATAATGGACCAACCACAACAGAACATAGCAGGTGTTTTTAGCTTTTAGATTTAACATATTTTAAACATGGCAGCATGATGGTGCAACCAGTTGGATCATTGGGCTCACAGTTCTGAGGACCGAGGATCAAAATCTCACCCCGCCATTGTGGAGTTTGCATGTTCTCCCCATGCCTGCGTGGGTTTTTCTGGGCACTCTGTTTTCCTCCCACACCCCAATAAAACATGCATTAATTGAAGACTCTAAATTGGCCCTAGGTATGATTGTGAGTGTGACTATTGTCTGTCTCCATGTGCCCTGCGATTGGCTGGCAACCAGTTCTGGGTGTACCCCGCCTCTTGCCCGAAGATAGCTGGGATAGACAACCCTTAGTGAGGGTATACGGCTCAGAAAATAGATGGAGGGATAGATGTTTTAAACACCAGTCTCCCACAATGTTCTGTTCTGTCCCATTATGATCTCTCCCAAACAACAACAGCACCACCTCTAGGAATGAGTCTTTAAATATGCAAATGACATGGTCTTGGTGTCTTGACGGTGGTCTGGGAAAACAGATGGACAATTGCCTTTCTTTCCAACAATACGTGACACAGTTGGCAAGAAAACACCTCCATCTTCTCAAGAAGCTGAGAAATCATCCTGAATGATAGTCTACCAGTCATTCATAAACTGAATTGTCACCTTAAAGTGCCACTGACACAAAAATCAAAACTACAAATAATATTAATCATGTTGCTGATGATACCAGTCAGAAAAAGTGAGCTGGGAGGGTTTTATAAAAGCGCAATTTTGCGTAAGTCTAACTTGACACAATGCGCATCACAGTGGTGGCCATGTTTGTCTGTGATGTCATGTACAGGCATCACACTGGAGCCCTGGCAATGAGAACACGCTGACGAATGAAATGGTAGATCAACGAGGCCGATTTTCAATTTTTCTGAAGCCCCATCTGAGACTGGAGCTCACATAACATCTCAGAAGCGAATTAAGCAAACAGGGACATTTTACCATATCGTTTTGAGCCATATTTGAACGATATGTGGATCACTTCTCCACTAACAACAGACTCCCCTACAGACACAGACGAGTGGCCCGATGTCAAAGAGGACGATGAATTATCCTAAATGACACTTTTACAAGTCTTGTGTAAGTAGCGTACTCAGGAAGAACCAAAAAATAATTGGCTCACCACTATCCCCACTGTCACATCTAAATGAGAGCTCTGTGGTCAGCAAACCCACCCCATCAACAACCAACTGCAGTCCCAGCAACCAACTCCACACATGATAATGATCTGCTGCTGGTCCTTTTCCTTTAAGTATATATGTGTGTGGTTCATTTTTTTTCCATTTAATTTGGTGTGCTTAGTATATGTATTGTTGTGTAATTGTGTCTTAGTCCTGTTTAACGTATGAGGAAAAAAAATCTTTCACCCTCTTCTGTCAAATTGTTTCTATTCAGCCTGTGGTTCACAGTTCATTCAAGGTCTACCAACACGTAAAGCATGATTTTTAGTATGTTTTTAATTTAAAAAAAAAAAAAAAAAGCAGCCGGAATGGACCCATCTGTTCTTTCACCACATGTCATGATGTTGGTGTATATGATTTTTTATGATTTTTGCATCTCCTGCCATGAAAATCCTCTTGACGCATTTGTGTTGGAGAAGAACCGGGAAGTGACATTTTTTACATTAGCAGGGTTGAGTGTTCATATTGGTTTATACCTATTGTACCGGGGAAAAATTACTTGTTTTTTTCATCGTGTTAGCCAAAATGCCGGCTTGTCGTATTGTTGGATTTTGCTCAAACACTCGGGTGGATGGATTTACTCTTCACACTTTTCCAAAACACCCAAGTCGTCGTGAAAAATGGATTGCACAGGTGCAAAGGACGAGAGCTTTGTTGGTTCTAAATGACAGGTAGGTTTGTATAGAGCTATTAAAAAATCTAATCATTGTGGGGGACTAATTTGTCTGACAGTTTATAGTATATGTTACGTGTGAATTTAGAATATACCGGCAAAATATAAAAAAGTACTTGTATTACGTTTAAGACAATTTAATCCCACACACAATACAATACAACACAAAACAATAAAATAGAAGTACAAAGACAGTTTAGTAGCGTGTAACATGAGCTAACTAGACGTATAGTCACAAACTCGAACAACTTCTCTGAAAGCAGCAATTAGAAAAAGTTCCATCCGCACCTGACATTGTAATCCTTCATCCCAGAACATTACAAAAGACCTGCATCATAATAACTTCATAAACTACACCAGCATTAGCCTCAACGCGGAGGTGGATCAGGCGGGGAGGTGGTTTTGGGCCACGTGCGCGGAGGAGAAATGAGCTCTCCCCGACCACCAGCCACCGGTGTCTGGGCACTAGTTACTTCGCCAGGCATGGGTCCTGAGTACGCTACATACACAAGTCATTTTGAATATTTGATCGGGTTCCTTATCCTCCTCGTCCGTCTGTCGGGGAGTCTGTTGTCAGGTAGAAGTGATCTGCATATCACCTAAGTATGGCGCAAAGTTATAGGGTAATATTGTCCCAGTCACTTTAGTGAGATGTTCTCTTCTTTAAATAGAACTTCAGTCTTAGAAAAATCTAAAAATCACTCTTGTTCATCTCCCATCGCCTGTTGTTCCGCGTGTTTCTATAGCGACTGTCCCAGTGTGACAGCTGTAAATGACGTAGCAGGTAATATGGCTACCACTGGGATGTCGAGTGAGACTTTCGCAACTTTGCGCATGAGTGAGACGCTCTCGGCTCATTTTGTTTTTCGTACAGATATTGAAATGAACAGTATCATATGTAGTTTTTATAACAATATCTATCTTAAAATGTAAGTAGGGATGTCGGTTGAGCATTAAACACATGCTTCCAGTATGTAGCAGGGGTGTGAAACTCATTTTTGTGGCGCATTATGTTGTACAGTAGCTTTGACATTCCGTCAGAGGGCTGTTATAACGGTGAACTCATAAAAATGAATACTTGCCTCAGATAATTAATTATAGAAATACAAACTGATGTGCAACTTCTTTTCAATTCTGAAGCCAAGAAAAACATGTTTAACTTATATTACATTTCATTTAAAAAGTGTTTTTTTTTCCACAAACATGAAATCAATGCAATTTTTTTTCTTTCATGGGCCTCATAAAATGACAAAGTGGGCCAGGGTATGAGTCCTATGGTTTATAATTGCATTGCTTTAAGTTTCAATCTATTACGGTAGCCTGATAAAAAAGGTACTTAACACTTGAGAATTTAACTTATGACACCATGCTGCTCTGTAAAAAGCGGGATACAGGGAAGATATATTTTTTTTCGAGGTATAGTCATAGATGGGTAGCTAACCGCGCGCTAAAGTGGTAGGCATGGGGGTCATGGGCACAGTAATTATAACTAAGCAACTCTCAATTGCACTGCATAGCCATTGATAAAACAAAAGTGCTTAGTGCTTTTATGGTGAGGGAGAGGCGACTCATGCTGGATGCTGAAGTGCATCATCATCATCACAAACAATTTTAATTGTGCCTGAAAGTTTAGGTCACTCTTTCTTTGTGCAGGTTTTCAGCAGTTATCTTCAGTGGTCAAAATAATTCCAGAATCTTAATTTATTTGAATTAGCTCACACTAATCTGTTATTTATTTTCTATTAAAAGATTACTCTTAATAATAAAGGTGAAACTCCCTTATCTCCAATATAAGGTTTTTCTTTTTTTATATTTTAATAAACAATCCATCCATCCATTTTCGGAGAGACTTATCCTCACGAGGGTGTGGGAATGCCGAAACCTATCCCCGCTATCTTCAGGCAAGAGACTGGGCACACCTCAAATTGGTTGCCCCCCAATCGCAGGGCACCTATTAACAAACAACCATTTGGATTCACATTCACACCAAGGGGCAATTTAGAGTTTCCAATTATTGCGCATTTTTGAGATGCGGAAACCGGAGTGCCCAGAGGAAGCCCACACAGGCACAGGAAGAACATGCAAACTCCACAGAGGCTGGGCAAGGATTTGAACTCCAGTCCTCAGAACTGTGAGAAAACCCTTTAACCAGTTATGCCACCAGCAATGTAACATTTGTGATTGACATTCAATGATATGAAAAAAATATAGCTAGCTATTAGCCAGTGCTAACAGATGACCCGGTTTTTATGCCATACACTCTCTGCAGGTTAACTGCATTCATGAACATACAAACTTTGCTGTGATTTTCTTGCATGACATAATAAAAAACAAAAAATTTTAAAAAATACACTGTATACCAGAACAAACAAAGCATTCATATCCACGGAGGGAATGGCTGACACTTGTTGTGACTCAGGACTGCTTTGATGTGGAACCACTTCAGAATGCAGAGCAACTGTTCATCATGATACACACCAGTGACGACATTGGAATGCAAGTACAAGTCTAAAAGCGATACCAAGAAAGGCAAGATGATGGTTTGGTTTTGGTGCTCCCCCCGGGGACAAATGCTTGTCACAACAGGAACGCTCCCATTTCCAAGTGCAGAGGTGCCATTCGCTCAAGTCTCCAATACCACCTCAAACAACTAGGAACATCTCCTTCTAAATTTGTCCACACATCTCCTGTTATATAATTCTCCCACTTTTGAACACACTAAATCAATCAAGAAAATATTCTCCTATCAGTTTCCTTGAATAGATTTTATCATTCGGTATCTGTAATTATTATGTCGGCGAAAAAGACTTGTGCGTGAGTGCACCTTACACACCGTGTAATTTAAGTTAAGAAGAGCTTTGAATTCATCCACCTCTTTTTTCATATTTAAAGCATATTTATGTCCTCAAACACATTCTTTCCTGTGCTTGGTGGGATTTGATTGGCTATTACACCAGGTTCAGGTGTATAAATGGCATCCATGTAAGAAAGCAACCATTTTTTTTTCCCTCCAGAGACAGATCGTCTTAAAATTCTGCACACCAGAAAGGTGAGACTTTAAATGTGTGATTTTTTTTGCATACAAAACCGACAAGATTATATTTCTTATCTTCAGTCAAGATGGAGCGAGCTGTCGTGATGTGCCTATTTGTTGCTTGCTCGGCTGCTCCTGTAAGTCTGTCTGGAATTTAAAAGATCTCAAATGTAACTGGATTTATTCCCGACAACGTGGATCCATTTATTTTTTTGCCTATATTCTCCTCTTGTAGCTTCAGGAGAGTCAAAGTAATGAGGTAAGTCTGTGTCATCGTGCTATCTGTCATACAGAATGTCGTGTTTAGAGCAGGCCACCGGAAATCATGGGCTGATGGATGTTGGAAAGGACAATGATCGCTGTCGCCATTGCGCTAGCCTGTCTGGAAATGTCTTGCACTGTATTTTCTCAGCAGATCGCGGCACATGCCAATCAAGCCCTGAGGTTGATGGAGATGTACAGGCTCTACCAGCAGCAGGTTTGAAGTCATCGTTTCATTTGAAACCAAAAGAAACATAAACATCAATATGCTGATTTGGGTTTCTTTTCAGGGATTGGCGGTGAACCCGTTTCTTCCCGCCGCTGCAACTCCCAGAGTAAGAGCTGCAGCTAAAGCTCTGTCTGTAAGATTGAAAACTACTTAAGTGGAATTGAGGCAATCAAACTGTTCTTGGTGGTTGGATATGATTCACATCCAATTCAAAATGCTTCTCTGGTTAAATTCATCCATCCATTATCTTAGCTACTTATCCTCACAACATTCCTAGGAATACTGGAGCCTATCCCAATTATCTACAGGTGGAGTACACCCTGAACTTTTTGCCAACCCATCACAGAGCACAAAGGAAAAATCAACAAGTAACACTCACAATCACACCTATGGGAAATTTAGAGTATCAAAAGTCTCCAATTATTTATTCAGTTATGTATTTTGGCTCAGATATTGTTTAGAATGTCAGAACTTTGTTCTAAATAGACGATAAGTGATGGCCAAAAACCTCTTGTAGCACTGAAGAAGCCTTTTGGACTAAAGATTAAACATACCTATGATCAATTATGCTTCTTCTTAAGCAGGTGGATGCTGCCCCTGCTCAGGCAGCCACTGCCGCTGCTCCTCTCCCTCCAGCTGCTCCTGCTGCTGCTGCTCAGCCAGTTGGGGAAGATGCATCAGAGGAGGAGGAGGTGATGGGCAATCTTGACTTTTCGCCAAATATTGAATTGTTATCACTACTGTGTGTGCTTCTTCTCATGTGTGGGAATTTAGAAAAAAAGAGTTTAACACTCAATCGTCATATTTCAGCTGTGATTGGTTGACAACCGGTCCTGCCCTATGACAGATGAAATTGGCTCCAGTAGTCCGTGACCCCCGGGAGGATAAGTGACTCAGAAAATGGATGGATGGATTGTTTATTAAAATATAAAAAAAAGAAAAACCTTATATTGGAGATAAGGGAGTTTCACCTTTATTATTAAGAGTAATCTTTTAATAGAAAATAAATAACAGATTAGTGTGAGCTCATTCAAATAAATTAAGATTCTGGAATTATTTTGACGACTGAAGATAACTGCTGAAAACCTGCGCAAAGAAAGAGTGACCTAAACTTTCAGGCGCGATTAAAATTGTTTGTGATGATGATGACGCACTTCAGCATCCAGCATGAGTCGCCTCTCCCTCACCATAAAAGCACTAAAACACATATTTTAGATATTCTGTTTGAAAATGGAAAATTAAAATAAAGGATACTCTCGGAGGAGGTGCACAGTCGCTGATTAGTTCCAGTGTGGAATTTGCATGTTCTCATATTTATATGGGTTTCCCCAGGTGCTCTGCTATCTTCCCTAATTCCAAAACATGTATGTTGGTTAATTCCATCCATCCATTTTCTGCCCCACTTATCCTCACGAAGGTCGCGAGAGTGCTGGAGCCAAACCCAAGTGTCGTCAGGCAGTAGGCGCGGGGTACACCCAAACTGATTGCCAGCCAGTTGCAGGGCACATGGAGACAACCAAAAGTTGCACTCACAATCACACCTAGGGGCAATTTAGAGTCTCCAATGAATCCATCTTGTTGGCATGAGGGAGGAAACCCACACAGGCATGGTTAAGAACATGCAAACTCCACACAGGCAGGGCCGGATTGAACCCTGGTCATCAGAACTGTGAGGCTAACGCTTTCCAGCAGCACCACCATGCTGCCTGGTTAATTGAAGACTCTTATTCACATTCAATTTTTTTACAATCAAAGCATGGAAGGGCACATATCTCATGCTCCAAAAAGCAGTCAATAAGAATAATTTTAAAAACTTGAGTCAGGTCACCATTTCTTTTTTTTAATTCATTGAAAGTAATAAAATGATGTAAAAGTGTGAAAAATTATAGACACTCAATTTTCCGCACTACAGAATGCCAAGCCTGCCTCAAAACCTGCTGCTCCTGTTGCCACTCTAAATTCCGAAGAGGCAGAGGAAATGGAAGAGGAGGCAACTGTGGTCGAGCCAGAAGTAGAAGTGCCTGCAGCAGATCCCGCAGCTCGTGCAGATGTGCTAGCTGTGGATGCTGCCCCACAAGCCCATGAAGCTTCCGAAGCACCAGTAGGATAAGTTGCTGCAGAAGAAGCTGCTCCTGCTGACTCTGCTGTCGTGTAATTTTACACTGCATATTTCCAGCATCTAAACATATCACTGGAGCGCTACAGCTCAAAATGCGGGCACAGAATGAAGACTGAAGAATATGCTTTAGTGGATGCATGCACAGTTAGAGTCCTGTTAGTGCAAAACAAAAGACATAAACATTGCTCTTCATTTGTTCATATTTTATCGCAGTTAACATTTACCCTATTAAATAAAGGCCAGATGACAAACTGTGGTTTACAGCTTTTGCTTAAACTCCTTCTGTCACAGAGCAAACACAATGCAAAGTCCAAAAGCATAAAACACAGGGTTTATGCCAATTTGGAGCAGCACGTAATTATACATTAGTGTTATTTACCTTCTGCTTTAATCATTAAGGTCAATGCATTATTTACTGAGAAATTTTCAAAAATAGATGTTTGAATGGAAACATGTGCCTTGCAGACAGTGATCTGGGCTCACTGTGCGTATGTGCAGTTGGCCACTGGTGATGTACACACACACACACACCACACACACACACACTTCAGTTTGTGGTATTTTGCAGGGTGATTCAATGAGTGAGGGATGACTGATTGATATATCCAGCAGTCTGATTCACATACGTACTGTAAGAAAAGGATTCACCACTGGATTCTTTTGGTCGCTTTTTATTATTCACAAGTAGTCCATTAGGGAGAACATTTAAGACTTAAATGTAGCTTATGGTTGCAAAAAAATATGGCACATATCATGCACAGGTATAATAACTAATACTGCATCCATTATTCACAGGTTTGTTATTTGCTGGAGTGTAAGGAACGTAACAATAACAGGAGAACACTGCACACTCATAAATACATATATTACTGTACTTAGCCCATGGAAGCAACTTGGAGAGGTGCCTGTGGAGTTTGTGACCAACGTATTGAATAGAGGAATAAAGATGATGAGCCACACAATGAAGTTATGGGAAAGAGTAGTGGAGGCTAGACTCAGGACAGAAGTAAGTATCTGCGAGCAGCAGTATGGTTTCATGCCTAGAAATAGTACCACAGATGCATTATTTGCCTTGAGGATGCTCATGGAAAAGTAGAGAGAAGGGCAGAAGGAGCTACATTGTGTCTTTGTGGATCTAGAGAATGTCACGTCCCATCGGAAACGAGAGTAGGACCCAAATGCAGGAACTCGGAAGACGCAAGGGAGTTCAAGAAGAGACACGTTTATTGTATGCAGAGGTCGGGGAACAAGCAGGCAGTCCGGTGCCGCAGCGGTAGTTGTGACATCGGGCGAAGAGAACAGGTGAGCGGACAGGCAGGAGTCGGTAGACGGGGAAACAATCAACACAGGCAGAAGTATCAAGAAGTCAGGCTTACAGGGTTGGTCGGAGAACGGACGAAGGTCGGTACACACATGTTCAACCAGGAATACGAGAGTGCTGGAACGGGACATAACGCTCAACAAACTGGCGGAGAACCAGTCGTCACCGGGTCCTATATAAACAGGGGATGATCAGCCCGCATGAGGTGCAGGTGTGCGCCTCCCAATTAGCGCAGCCGCGCAGGCACCCGCACAGCTCGTGCTGAAGCGGCTGGATCATGACAGAGAAAGCTTATGACAGGGTACCAAGAGAAGAAATGTGCTAACTGGAAAGGAAAGGAATGAAGATTAGCCAAAGTAAAACAGAATATATGTGTACGAATGTGAGGGGCGTAGAAGCACGATTGAAGCTCCAGGGAGAAGAGATAGTGAGGGTGGATGACTTCAAATACTTGGGGTCAACAATACAGAGCAATGGAAAGTGTGGTAAGGTAGTTAAGAAACGGGTCCAAGCGGGGTGGAATAGTTGGTGGAAGGTGTCTGGTGTTCTATGTGACAGAAGAGTCTCCGCTAGGATGAAGGGCAAGGTTTATAAAACAGTGGGGAGGCTGGCCATGATGTACGGATTACAGATGGTGGCACTGAAGAAACAACAGGGAGCAGAATTGGAGGTAGCAGAAATAAAGACAGTGAGGAATCTCGCTTGGAGTGAACATGTTGGATAGGATCAGAAATTAGCTCATTAGAGGGACAGCCAACGTTGGATGTTTTGGAGACAAGGTTAGAGAGAGCAGACTTAGTTGGTTTGGACATGTTCAGAGGCGAGAGAGTGAATATATTGGTAGAAGGGTGCTAAGGATGGAGCTGCCAGGCAAAAGAGTGAGAGGAAGAGAAAAGAGAAGGTTTATGGATGTTGTGAGGGAGAACATGAGGACAGCAGGTGTTAGAGAGGAGGATGCACAAGATAGGCTTAGATGGAAAAAAATGACACGCTCTAGTGACCCCTAACAGACCAAGCCGAAAGGAAAAGAAGAAGAAGACAGTACATCAATGTGGTTTACATTGACAGCGTCATTATGCACCGCCCACCACTGGTGCTTTAGTTAGCAAAGTGGTGTGGGTGACATAGAGCGAAGATGAGCCAGACATGCGGCTTATTTTTTACTCTCAATAATAATGTCGAGGACGGCGCAGCTGTAGAGCATTGGCCTCACAGTTCTGAGGTCCAGGGTTCAATTTCGGATCCGCCTGTGTGGAGTTTGCATGTTCTCCCAGTGCCTGCGTGGGTTTTCTCTGGGAACTCCAGTTTCCTTCTACATCCCAAAGACATGCATTAATTAGACTCTCTAAATTGCCCCTAGGTGTGATTGTGAGTGCGGCTGTTTGTCTCGATGTCCCCTGTGATTGGCTGGCAACCAGTTCAGGGTACTGCGCCTTCTTCCCGTTGACAGCTGGGATAGGCTCCAGCACTCCCCGCAACCCTTGTGAGATAAGCAGCCAAGAAAATGGATGGATGAATATTGGAGCATGAGAATAATAAAGAAAAAGCGGTGAAACGGGACGAGATTTGCTCTTTTTCGAGTGAGTAAGGTTTGGTCTGAAAAATGCATTGCGAAGCCAAGGAGTTTTGCTCTTTATGTTCAGAAAAAAACATGAAAAAATGGCGAAAGGACATTTACACGAAAGTGCCAGTGTACTGTCAATTTTTGACAAATAAATAATGCTTCATAACTATTAACTAGCCATACGGCAACTGAGCTTTACTGTTTAAATTGAAGGTTATTTAAGAACTTTCAAGATTTAAAGGGTTTAAATCCAAAGATTTCAGCACTTTTTATGAATCTGTTTGATTAAAAAGTTGTGGAACCTGAAGCAAGCTGCCTTGTTTAATTAAAGGTGCTGAGAACATGATGGACAAAACGTGTCATTTAACAGCCAACAGGGAGAGCCAGTGGACCAGCATACCATTGCCCTGAGAGAAAGACAGAAAAGTCTGTGTGTGTGTGTGGGGGGGGGGTTACTGCCCATCACTGTCAGAGGCTCACATTTCAATTCCACCACGGTTCCTTACTTAAGGAGAAAAAAGTCTACCTGATGTGAAACCTCCTCTAGCTGGCAACATCTAATCGGATCAGAGTTGGATGTGGCTAAAAGTGCTGACACAGCATGCGTGTGTGTGCGTGTGCACGCGTGTGTGCATGTGTGTGCGTTGGAAAACTCAATGCTCTCATGTTGCACATCTGAACAGAAAAGTACAGGGAGAAAAATAGAATCTTCATCACTAAATGGGTTTCAGCACTTCGGTTGTCCACTTTATAGTATTGTATCAATCACTGCATAGGAGGACTTTGGCTCCTCGTCTTTTACTCACCTCTAATCTACTTAATCCTTATCTGGTCTGGCAAATCTGTGTAACACCATTATTTTAGCCCCAGTGCTTTGTAGGTGTCAGTGTTGCATGTAACTACATTTTAATATTTTGCTTAGCTTCTGGAGACCATCCTGGAAATTCTGCTGCACATGTGAGTGCTTCTTGCATACAAGAGGAAAATTGACTCTTCAGTTGGAGGTCAAGGTAGGATAAAATTAGATTTTTTTTCTTCGTTAAGTAACAGTAAGGGATTCTGTTGTTTTTTTTTGTTGTTTTTGTTGTTGCTGTTGTTGTTGTTGTTTTGTTTTCACATTGCAAGTTGATGGAAAAGACAAGCCTCTAATTGTGCTCTTCTTCAATTCAGGTATACAGCAGGACTCATATTGTCACTCTCAAGATACAGTAACCCTTTGGGCTCTCATTTTTATTGGAGCAATGTCTTACTATTTCAGTTACTTGAGTATACGTGAACCCATTCAGACAGACTGTATTGAGACAATGATATCAACACTGACACACACAACATTTAGGGCTTCTTAGAAAGGAGACACGCTAAAGAATGTGGAAGGTCTGCAGACCTTGGGTGTATCGAACAATATTGCAAAAAAATATATATTTAGTGTTTTGAGTAATTATCCCATTATGCTGGAACTCACTACTATAGCAGGGGTGTCAAAGTCATTGTACTTCAGGGACCTCATGCAGTCTGATTTGATATCAGGTGGACTGGACCTTTAAAATGAGAGGGTAATTTAACAAGTTGTTATACTAGCTTTGCTATAACGCAACAGAATGTAATTACATTTGGGAAAATGTATATTAGCACAAATTTAACAAAGGATCCTTTTCTTAAAGAATCAGAGCAACTTCAGATTTCCATTCATCCATTTTCTTTGCTGCTTATCCTCACAAAGGTTATGGGGAGTGCTAGAGCCTATCCCAGCTGTCAATGGGCAGGAGGCAGGGTAAACCCTGAACTGGTTGCCAGCCAATCACAGGGCACATAGAGACAAACAGCCACACTCCCAATCACACCTAGGGACAATTTACAGTGTCCAATTAATGTTGCATGTTTTTGGAATGTGGGAGGAAACCGGAGTGCCTGGAGAAAACCCACACAGGCACAGGGAGAACATGCAAACTCCACACAAGCGTGTCTGAGATTGAACCCGGGACCTCAGAACTGTGAGGGCAACGCTTTACCAGCTGAATCCCCGTGCCGCCTTCAGATTTTTTCAGAAAAAAATATGCTTCATGGAATATGCTTCACCTATATATGTGTATTATGAATGATAAGATGAATCATATATAATCATTAATAAATCGGGCAAAACATTCAACCTTTGGAATTTTGATTTAAAAAACATTTATATAGTTTGCGTTGGCGCACAGTGTACAACTGGTTAGTACATCTCGCTGCCAATTCTGAGGACCCGGGTTCAAATCCAGCCTTGCCGTGCGGAGTTGGCATATTGTCCCTGTGCCTGTGTTGGTTTTCTCCAAGTACTCCGGTTTCCTCTTACAGTCCAAAAACATGTATGCCAGGACAGGTGAGTGGAACACTCTAAATTGTACATATCTTATAATGTGACAAGGACTGGTACCTGTCCTGTGATTGGCTGGCAATCAGTTAAGGGTCTACTACTACACTACCTCTCGTCCAGATTCAGATGGGATAAACTCTACCATGCCTGCGACCTTAGTCACGAGAAGCAATATGGACATTTTGTGTTCCAACTATATTTTAAGAATTCCTATTACTTATTTTTCCCCAAATGCATTATAACTCAAAATGAAAATTGACTGCTAAACCATGCAAAGTGAAATGAGAACCCTTTCAAATGTATAAGAAAATAATAACTAGTCCTGTAAATGTATAAGCTTTATACAAAAAGGATGCATACAAAATACATGGGAACATATTTATGGCATTTTATCACAATTGTCATGATCCTGCCGCTCCAGCACGAGCTGTGCGGGTGTCCGCGCAGGTGCTCTGATTGGAAGGTGCACACCTGCGCCTCATGCAGCCTGATGATGCTGTGCATTTATATGACCGCGATGACAACTGCGCCAGTTCATATGATCTTCATGTCCCATTCGTGTGCTCCGGTATCCCTGATTGAACCTGTGTGTACCGACCTTCGTCCGTTCTCCGACCAACCCCGTAAGCCTGACTCATTCGATACTTCTGCCTGCGTTGATTGTTCTCCCGTGTACCGACTCCTGCCTGTCCGCTCATCTGCTCTCTTCGCCCGACGTCCGAACTACCGCTGCTGCACCGGACTGCCTGCTCGATCCCCTACCTCTGCATATAATAAACGTGTCTCTTCTTGAACTACCTTGTGTCTTCCGAGTTCCTGCATTTGGGTCCTACTCTCGTTTCCGATGGGACGTGACAGAACGAACTGGCCAATACAGGACCCAGCAGGAAAGACCCGGCATCGCCGGGACCGACGCAAGGTAGACCGTCTGCCGGAGGACCAAGCCTGTCCAATCCGGGGAGGCTCCCTGATGTCCTCCGCTCACATGTCTTACGCTCCACCAGCGAGTCAGTTTGCTCCGCCTCCCCGCGTTTCCAGCACCCGAGCGACTTCGCCCTGTAGATCCAAGTACACCTATCGGTACGAGGGAACCCGCTTGGCCATCTACCCAGGACCTCGCCGTGGCAGCCAGAGGAGACGCCCCAGCCGGGCGCTCCCTGGTGTCTCTCGCTGCGCGGCAACGAAGACACCGTCCTCCCACTCCTCGCCAGCAACGGTGAGACCGGCAGACCCGCAGCTGTTGGCGAAGCTCCCAGCCCAGAGGGAGGAGGAGCCGCCAAACCACGAGGCGTTCTGGCGCGAAATGCGGGCGCAGATAGAGAGCCAGAGCGCGGAATTGGCGGCTCTCAGGCCCAGGTCCGGCAAGGATTGGCGAACCAGCCAAGCTACTCTGACGTCGCAACGACGACGGACTCACTGCTGATGCAGGTTCACGTTGCCGTGGAAACCGACCCGCCCCCTTGCCAAGTGCACGCCGCAGTGGGAACGGAGTCGTCACCTCGCCAAGCGCACGTGGCTGTGGAAACCGACCCGCCCCCTTGCCAAGTGCACGCAGCAGTGGGTACGGACTCGCCACCTCGCCAAGCGCACGTAGCTGTGGAAACTGACCCGCCTCCTCGCCATTCCCACGTCGAGGTTTTGGCTGTTCCGAGCAGAGTTCACGCGGCAGTCGGAACTGACCCGCTCCCGAGACACGCCCACGTGTCAGTTTCGACTGACTCTCTGCCGACTCTCGTTCACATTGCCCTGGAAACGGATTCGCCACCGTGCCACGCCCACGTTGCTGTTTCAACGGATGCACTGCAAGCTCACGTGGCAGTGGGGACCGACCCGATGCCGCCTCACGTTGCTGTCCAGGAGGTGGCGAAGGCGATGGGGTCGCCGCCTTCTCACGTTGCTGTCCAGGAGGTGGCGATGGGGTCGCCGCCTTCTCACGTTGCTGTCCAGGAGGTGGCGATGGGGTCGCCGCCTTCTCACGTTGCTGTCCAGGTGGTGGCGATGGCGATGGGGTCGCCGCCTTCTCACGTTGCTGTCCAGGAGGTGGCGATGGCGATGGGGTCGCCGCCTTCTCACGTTGCTGTCCAGGAGGGGGCGGTACTGGGGCCGCCTTCTCACGTTGCTGTCCAGGAGGGGGCGGTACTGGCGCCACCTTCTCACGTTGCTGTCCGGGGGGGGCGACGGCGGTGCCGCCTTCTCACGTTGCTGTCCGGGGGGGGGCGACGGCGTCGCTGCCTTCTCACGTTGCTGTCCGACAAGAGCTGGGGAGTTCTGATGAGCCACCCCGGAGCTGGAGAGACTTCGGGATGGTAATGGTGGCGGTCATGGCTCTGGTCCTTCTCTCCATCATCCTATTTGCTCCAGATGGCTCCAAGCCGCTTCATGACTTGGCCTTATTGGTAACCAATCCACGGCTGCCTACTGACCAAGCCTCGGTGGCGACCAATCCCTGGTTTTTGGCAACTTCGTCCATTCTCCGACCAACCCCGTAAGCCTGACTCCTTCGATACTTCTGCCTGCGTTGATTGTTCTCCCGTGTACCGACTCCTGCCTGTCCGCTCATCTGCTCTCTTCGCCCAACGTCCGAACTACCGCTGCTGCACCGGACTGCCTGCTCGATCCCCTACCTCTGCATATAATAAACGTGTCTCTTCTTGAACTACCTTGCGTCTTCCGAGTTCCTGCATTTGGGTCCTACTCTCGTTTCCGATGGGACGTGACAACAATATGATTCCACTGGTTTCAAATAGTGCAAGCACCATTAAATAAAGTTCAGCTCATGTGAGTTCAAACCCTCCATTATGTTTTCATAATGATGAACAGGAGACTTGACTTGCTTATGCAACAGTTTATCTACTTAATAGGAATAGTGTATTTACATTAGTTTTTGTAGGTAGACAATGAAGAACAAGAAGTCAAGCAATGTGGCAAATGAGCTAAGAAGCAGAGTAGGAGTAGCTCTCCTCAAACTTGGTTGTGTTACTCATAAACTCAAACCTTGATAACACATCCACCTCATTTATAGTCACCATTTGAGAGGGGCGCCATTGAGTCATTAACCAATCCATTTAAACACGTAAAATCACTCTTCACAGTATAACTGTTGCACCATCTGGATTGACCCCCTTGGCTGGTCGGTTTTGGCCAGCGGGGTTTAGGTTTGACATTATTGCTATAAAACATCACCAGTTCTATTTAGGTCAACAGATACTTCAAAATTACCTTCAATTAAACCATAACAAAAGCAAAATTGTTTTTGGCTATAAGGAAGATTGCTGTTCTCAAATATCTTCACTCATTGTCTTTACAAACCAAAAACCAAGTCTGAAACATTGATCTGTTGATAGAGTCTGAGCAGACTTTCAGCAGTCATCAAATCAATCACTAAAACAGCCTTTAACCATTTAAGGAACAGTGTGAGGGGTTGGATATGGCAAGCAGACCAGGAGAACCAAAAGACTGCTTTTATCTCCAGTAGAGTTGAGTATTGTAATGGTATTGTGACTGGACTCCCCCAGAAGAAAATTTAACAGCTGGAGCTGAGTTTCTGACCAGGAAAAAAAGAGATCCATCCATCCACCCATTATCTGAGCCACTTATCCTCACTAGGGTCGAAGTAGTGCTGGAGCCTTTCCAGCTGCCTTCGGGGAGGAGGTGGGGCACACCTTGAACTAGTTGCCAGGGGCACAGACAACAGTCGTGCTCACAATAACACTTGGAGGCAACTTAGAGTGTCCAATTAATGTTGCGTGTTTTTGAGATGTGGGAGCAAACCGGAGTGCCTAGAGAAAACCCATGCTGGCAGGGAGAGAGCATGCAAACTCCACATAGGCGGGGCCGGGATTTGAACCCCGATCCTCAGAACTGTGAGGCAGACACACTAACCAGTTGTTTCACCAATTCTAAATCTCTACACTGGCTCACAGTTAGCTTTAAAATAGACTTTGAGGTTCTGCTACTGCTCTAGGAATTACCTGACTACACTGAAGACATGTTAATGAAATACAAACCCAGGATCTGAGACATACAGAATTTAGTCAGAGAGTGGAGCACAGAGTCCAAAGCAAACATGATGAAGTAACCTTGAGCTGTTATGATGCACACAAATGATGTTTTTTTTAAGTACAGGTAAGAAACAAAAAAAATGTTCCTCATTTCTGAGCATTTTAAAGCATTTCCATTATTAAATGATCTTTCTTGCATTTGCACAGTAATTTTTTTGTTTTGTTTTTTGTTTTGATTGTCAACGCTGTCTTTATTTTGTGCTATATTTTTAAATGCTGTGAATCACGTAATGTACATTGGGTTACTTCCTGTACGAGGTGTGCTGTATGGAAAAAAATGCCTTGTTTTGCTTTCCAATTATGATAATCGTCCCATATTCACAGTATACTTGATGCATTATTTCGCTGGTACCCTGCAGATCAGCTGCTATGATGATGTCAGCCGCCACCCTATGACACATGACACAAGACCACCAGCTGCACCAAACGGGGGAGTCGAAATGTGACTGAACCTTTCAGTATAGATTAGCAAAATGCCCTTATTTATTCTTCTATATGCACATCTTTATCTTGTGTAAATTACGTTTGCTGCAGGATTGCGGCTCAGTCAGTCTCCGGTCACCTGTTCAACACCAACAACAATAATGACAATGACGAGTAAGTCCAATTCTGGTACCATGAGGAGATTTGTCAAGCTATTGTTTGCTTTGAAGTTCCTTTAAAGACTGGTAGAAGCCAATCTAATGCTTTTAGTAGTCATGCTGTCTAAGATTAAATTGTGGAAAATTGACTACATTGCATATAGGAAATGATTCACTGCTAACTTTTTTTTAAAATCATATATTCAAATGCACAGAAAGAAAGAAAAAGGACAGAATGAAAAGGCTGTAGAACAGTAAGTGTAACATCCAGCAGAACTGGTTGAATGGACAATAAAAGATATTTTTCAATTTATTTATCTATCTTCTTACAGGCCTAAAGAAATATTTGTCATCAACCCTGCTGGAAATCTCTATTATAACTGGCTCTTCATCATTACATTGGCAGTCATGTACAACTGGACCATGATAATAGCAAGGTGACTACTTTCCCAAAGTATTTGGTACCATGCTGGCGTTCTGCTGTTTTCAAAAAGCATTTAATAAATCTGAATTCAGTATGTGATCAGTGCTAGGGTTTGCCCATAGGTAATATAAGCTACAAAATTATTTTTATGCAAAATCTAATTGAATGCAATATATTATTTTTAAGTTTCAATAATTGCATTGAAATCACAAACACCTGAGGGATTACACATTTATGAGTCAAGTTAAAGGGGAGCTATTACAGATAATTGACTTTTTAGTTGCTTATGTGCAAATAGTTGGGTCACGAGTGTGAAATTCAGTCCATTTTGCGTCCCGTTAATCTTCGAGGGTGTGTTGGCTCCTATCTCACCTGATTCTGGGCAGGAGGTGGGGTACACCCTGAACTGGTTGCCAGCCAATCAGCTGCTGGTGTGAAATTGAACAACCAAACATTCATTGTTGGCTGCCTATTTGCAAAAAATGAGTTTCTGCTAGGATGTTGTCTTGTTGCAAAATCCCAGCTTCACTCTCACTCATGATTAGAACAAATTGGACGTCAACCAGTCTCTCTGAACTTTTTGGTTCTACCTCATCTTCTCCTGTGTACAGTTATGTGCCTGTGTTTAAAACCGCTACACACTCACATGCCCACGCACACACACACAGTGTCACAATAAAGTGACATTATTAGTCAACTATGATTCTGGTTGTGTTCTCCTGCAAACAGGGCATGCTTCGAAGAGCTGCAGCACAACTATATCCTCTACTGGATTCTATTTGACTACAGCTCAGACCTTATCTATCTGGCTGATATGCTTATCAGGACCAGGACAGGTAAAAAAGACATGCACTGCAATGGGGGATGTTTTTAAGTTTGCTATGTAAATAGTAATCAATACTGTACGCTATCAGGCTTTTGGGTAAAGAATGTAATAAAACAGGTATAGTATTAGCATACAAAGTCAAGAACCAGACAGCTTATCGTCTTAGAATTTGAATGAAACCAGATTGATGTGACAAAGTTATCTAGTTATATATGTTATAATGCTTAACTAATCTACACTCCAATTACAATAATAGTAAAGGTGTGAGGCATTTCTGCACTCCAATAAAAACAGAGCTTCCCTGCATATTCCATCTTGCTGTTATCCATCCATTCATTTTCTTAGTCGCTGTCAGGTTCACCAATCAGACATTCATTAAACAGGACAAAAAAGGAAGCAAAAACAACAGTTGAAGTCTAGTGAGGAGAGAGAACTGTCTCGTACAATTTACCACTACACTCTCTGATTATCCTCTCCTCAGCACTTCTATTGATTTACTTTTAAGACGCCCCTTATTTACATGGATGTTACAAAAAGGAGATGGCAAGCGAAACAGTTGGAAACAAGGTGTACATGTTTGTTCATGTGCGTGTGGATGTGTTGAAGATTGCTGAATACATGTGTGCTCATCATTTCTTTAACAGGCAGCAGTTCTAATAATTCTGATGATTAGACGTTTTAGTTCTTGCTATCTCCAGCTAGGAGGCTGCCACGTTATCTCGAGCAGTCAACCATTTCTTTATTGGAAGCAGATGTATGATAATTATGATCACAATTATTCCTACATTTCCACCCTGTTTTTCCTACATTTGCGACCACGTTTTCTAGAGCAGAACAAAGCATTCTTCATTGCAGGGAAAGCAAAGCATTCTTCATTGCAGGCAGGAACAGTAACTGAATTGGAGCAGAGCAAAGCATTTCTTTATTGCAGGCAGGAACAGTAACTGAATTGGAGCAGAGCAAAGCATTTCTTCATTGCAGGCAGAAACAGCTACTTAATTATATTTACAATTACTTCTACATTATCCTCCTGTTTATCCTACATGTGCTCAAATCCTCACATCATCTAATAGATCATCCTCTCGGCTTTATTCGACAGAGTCATATTTACAAAAACAAACATAGTTACAGTCGGAGGAAAATATAGTACTAATTACATGTAATCTTCTGGATCAGAGAACAGGTCTGGAAGAGAAGTCATAACGTCATCGTCGTGGTCAACAATATCACTGTCATTACCCTGTTGTACCAATAGTGGATATATTTCTGCCAATTTTGAATTTGTGAGTGACCCATCAGGTGCTGTGATATTTGGAATAAACAACACTGGTCACCGTACATTGAGCAGTCGCCACCCTTCTCGGCCAGGAGCATGTCGACCGCCATGCGGTTCTGGAACGTCATGAGTGAGGTTGCAGCTGGTTGTTCCCTTATGGCAATAAAACCTGCTTCCGTATAATTAACTAGTTTCTGTACATTGTAATGTATGTAGTTGATTCTGTCAACGTTTTTATTCAGAGTTATCCATAACAAGATGGATTCACATCCTGCAGCAATCTCGTTAACCAATTTATACTCATCTGGTATGCAGTTGGGATGCCATTTGCATCAATGTATGTCGCATCTCCATCTTTCCAAGAGGACCTTCGCCTTCAGGAGAACCCAAGGGGAGGTCCAAAGATGGATGCAGCCAATTGTAAATCCTCTGCTTTGGATGGAAACACAGTCACAGATAAGAGCAGTGATACCAGTGTACACGTTCCTGCTGCATTTATCAGTGTGTCACACAATTTTTGACCAACACACCACCACCACACATCGCTGCATGGGAGCAGTGGGGCAGTTTGCAGATGGATATCATGACACCATGTTTTGTTGAGACTTCCCACTTTAAAATCTGTCCCTGTAAAGCTAACACAGGAGAAATTAGCCAATGCAACATTAGTAGAAAATATCAGTTTATCTTACTGCCTTAGTTGTTGGATAAACACTTTTCCATTTCTGACAAGTGGTGTTAGGAGTTGTGTTAGTCATTACCTCCAGGGTACAGTGTGTTGGGATTTCTGCTGGAAAAACACGCATTAGTGGCCTAGGGCCCATGCATGTGACGTAACTATAGTTTACCTTGTTAACTGCATTCTACATTAATAACGACCAATTTTTTCCCATTTGTAAAAAAAAAAAAAAAAAAAAAAGATAATGAGAAAATGTTCCTCAGGCTTTTTCGGTTAAAATACTCCCTCCATAGTATATATACTCTTTTGTATGGCATTCAGGTTTAAGGTAGCATTAAATTGGCAAATGGTGAGAAGAAAATCGAGGTTTCCTTTAGCATAAGCCCAGGGATGGAATCCCCAGCAATTAAACTCTGCCAAGGAATTGAAAAAGTGTTTAACTGATTCATTGGGAGGCACACATGGGTTGTGGGACTGCTGGAGCCTATCCCAGCTGTCAAAGGGCAGGAGGCAGGGTACACCCTGAACTGGTTGCCAGCCAACCGCAGGGCACACAGAGACAAACAGCCACACTCACAATCACACCTAGGGGCAATTTAGAGTGTCCAATTAATCTTGCAAGTTTTTGGGATGTGGGAGGAAACCGGAGTGCCCGGAGAAAACATCTCGCTGTTGTTCAGTGTTTAAATTTGAAAAGTGGTCATGTATGAATATAAGTGATGCATGTGATAATGTTTACTGCTGAACAATGCAAATAACCTAAATCACTTGCCTTTGTACATGTGCAGGTTACCTTGAGCAGGGTTTACTTGTCAAAGATGAGAAGCTGCTCCGCGACCGCTATGTCAAGAGCTTCCAGTTCCGGCTGGACATCTTGTCCATGTTGCCCACTGATGTCCTCTATCTTCCTCTCGGTCTGGACTACCCAGAGATTCGTGTAAATAAGCTTTTGAGGATTGGTCGCATGATGGAGTTCTTCACAAGAACAGAAACTAAAACAAACTACCCTAACATCTTCCGTATTGCAAACTTAATCATGTACATCCTCATCATTATCCACTGGAATGCCTGCTTCTACTTTTCATTTTCAAAGTCAATTGGTTTTGGGTCTGATGAATGGGTTTACCCAGCACTCGATGATCCAGAAGAGCCTGCTTTTGGTCAACCCATGAGGAAGTATGCCTTCAGCCTCTACTGGTCCACATTAACCCTGACCACAATCGGAGAAACGCCACCACCAAGCCTCGATTCCGAATTTATCTTCCATGTGGTTGACTTCTTAGTTGGGGTTCTTATCTTTGCCACCATTGTGGGAAATATTGCTACCATGATCTCCAACATGAATGCTGCCCAAGCTCAGTTTCAAGCTCGAATTGACAATATTAAACAATACATGCAGGTAGATATTCAATTGACTTATTTTTGTTTTTGTTTTTGGGAACAAGATGGACTGCAATTTCCCACTGTTTGATTATAATTGAGGACTTAAACCCTTGTCATTCACAGGTCCGAAAGGTCAGCAAGGATCTGGAACTGCGTGTCATTAAGTGGTTTGACTACCTGTGGAACAATGGCAAGGCGCAGGATGAGCGCGAGGTATTGCGATATCTTCCAGACAAGTTGAAAGCCGAGATCGCCATCCAAGTTCACATGGAGACACTCAAAAAGGTTCGCATCTTTGCAGACTGTGAGGCAGGCCTGCTGATTGAGCTAGTGCTCAAGTTACGGCCTCAGGTGTTTAGCCCCGGAGACTACATCTGCAAGAAAGGTGATATTGGTCGTGAGATGTATATCATCAAAGATGGACAACTCGCAGTGGTTGCTGATGACGGTGTTACACAGTTTGTGGTGCTGGGAAGCGGAAGCTATTTTGGTGAGATCAGTATCCTTAATATCAAGGGCAGCAAAGCAGGAAACAGGCGGACAGCCAACATTCGCAGCATCGGATATTCAGACCTCTTCTGCCTGTCCAAGGATGATCTCATGGAATCACTGGTGGAGTACCCAGATGCTAAAGGCATGCTGGAGGAGAAGGGTCGACAAATCCTGATGAAAGATGACCTGATTGACTTGGACCCAGCTAACATCAAGCCAGAGGTCAAGGAACTGGAAGAGAAAGTCAGCAGGTTATACAATACAATGGATCTGATGCAGATCAAACTGAAGAAGATTTTAGAAAAATACAAAAAAACTGATGAGATTCTGTGGGATCGGATCACTGACCTGGAGCATCTGACAGGAGAGGAGGTAGAGGATGACAATGATGGGGATGCGAAAAAAGATATTCAAGTGGAAGAAAAGAAAACTGAAGATAAAGCTGTAGTGGATGAAGTGGGCAGAGAGGAAAAGGAAGAGATGGGTGAAGAAGAGAGGGCTGAAGCAAAGGATGTTCAAGAAAAAGGCAAAAGCATGAAGACAGATGACTGGCAAGAAGACAAAAATAAGTAAAATGCTTATTGTACATTAATAATCGGACATGCTGATTTAAAAATATTTAATTATATGTATCCTATATGATTCAAAATGCTTCCACACTTTGGACTCAAACTTGCCGTGGCATTGTGAGTTCTGTCTGAGTAAACAATTTTTCTTGCATTTTCTTTCACAAACTCACAGCATAATTTGGTAACACTATGATAAGTGAGTTTTAAGAGAGTGGGATAAAGTTAAAAACGAAGAGGCAACTGCATCATGAACATCTGACTGTTTTTAACATTTTTGACCGAGCAAGCTATTCTGGTTCAAGCTATGGTGAAGTTTCATGTGATACGATGCATTAGTCTGTGTACTGATGCACTCACATCTTTTAAATCATGGATCGGGTTGCATATGACAAAAAAAAAACTTGAAGAGGTCATGTTGCCTTATACTGAAGAGGACATACCATTTAAACTGTAGACATACAACAAAATATTGGATTTTTGATTCAGTGGCATAACAGCTGAAAGTTGCCACAAGTTGGTGGTTGACTCCATGCCACACAGATGTGCCGTATGTCATGTAAATAAAAACTGTGGTCAAATCACTAAATATTAGTTTGGTGGTTCAAAGGACTGGTAAATCCTAGAAACAAATACGTTTGTACAAAATAGATTTGAGTTTGAAAGTCAACCTTTTTTGGAACACAACCCTTTCAACAAATTGCCCAATTGCAGAGCTTTAAGAGTGTGTATATCATGAATGCTGCGTCTCATTGGTTTTTTGAGAATGTAATGGACCTACTCGGAACTTGTTTGACATGTAGCAATAAAAAAAATATACTGAAAATGTGGATTAATCTGGTTAGTCACATTGTACCACTATTATTTTGAATGTATGTAAACAACACACAAGGATTTTTTTTAAAACTCACAGTTGTGCAGGTTGTGCAAAGAATCAAAGAAGAGCAGCAGGGAGAGGACACAGCCTCGGTGTGCCCCGGTGCTGATGATGTCTGTGGATGAGTTGGTGTCTCCCACCCTCAACTATTCTGTTCTACCCGTCAGGAAGTTGTAGAACCACTGGCTGATGGCTGTCAAGATACTGAGCTGGAGAAGTTTGTAAGAGAGGAGTTCAGGGATGATGGTGTTCAACGCAGAGCTGAAGTCCACAAACAAGGTCCTAGCATCGGTTCGCACGCTGTTGAGGTGTTCAAGGATGAAGTGCAGACCCATGTTGACCCCAACATCCACAGACCTGTTAGCGTGGTAGGGAAACTGCAGTGGGTCCAGCTGGGAACCTCTGACGATCTTGAGGTGTTCCAGCATGAGGCATTCAAGGGACTTTATGACCACAGATGTCAACAGGGCTGTAGTCATTTAGACCCAAGATTCCAGATTTCTTGGGGATTGGGATGATGGTCGAACATTTAAAGCAGGTTGGTACTTCACACACTTTTACAGACCTGCTGAAGATCTTTGTGAAGACTGGAGCAAGTTGGTCTGTGCAGAGTTTGAAGGAAACAAGATCTGGGCCTGCCGCTTTGTTTCTTTTGTTGTTTGAAATTAGATCTCACGTCCGCTTCATGAATGGTCACCACAGAAGTTGAAGGCGTTGGAGTGGTCAGTGGTGCGTCTTGGTGGGTCGTGAAGTCAAAGTGTCCTTTTCAAATCTGCAGTAAAAGCTGTTCAGGTCGTCGATTAGCTCATTACAATTGTCCACTGTGGGGAGAGGGGGCATCGTTGCTTGTAATTAGTTGGCGATGGTATGTATATTGTATGTGACGAACAAGGCTGCCGCCGTCGGCAATGAAGAACGTCGCCGACACAGTTGGCGATGAACAACGGCGCCGACAATGCCACACTCAGCCGTGAGCGATGACAACGCCGTAAAGCAGCCCGGCTCAGCGCCGCAATGAGCCACCCAGGCAAGGCGCCACAATAAGCCACCTCAGCAACACAGTGAGCCACCCCGGCCGAAGCCGTGATCGGAGGACGCGGCACCAAAGCCGTGACCGGCGGATGCGGCGCCGACACGCACATAGACACAATTAGCACCCCTGACTTATGTACGCAGATCTTTTGTTACGTTCTGAGAGGATTATGTCCCCCACCCCCTAACTATTATTTTTTTTAGTAGCACTATACACACCTACCTGTCCTTTGGAACCCACGAACATCTCGTCCTTTGCACCTGTGCAATCCATTTTCATGACAAACCGGGTTTTTTGGAAACATATGAAGAGTAAATCCATCCTCCCGAGTGTTCCAACAATATCCAGCAATACAAGGAGCCGGCATTTTGGCTAACACGAAGGAACAAAGAGCTACCTTCCACCAGGTCAAACTAGAATAAACACACGAGACCGCCTGAGTGTGCTGCTGCTGATAACGTCACTTCATCCTTCTTCTCCAAAACAAATCCCTCGAGAGGATTTCAATGGCGGGAGTTACAAAAAGACACATAATTTAATTAAAAACATTCTAAAAATCATGCATTTCACCTCTGTGGAGCTTTAAGCCTGGCAGAGTTGGCCAAGTTGGGCTATTATCCAAGGCCTGTTGGTATTGAATGTGTGAAAAGTTTTTGTATAGACACACACCACCTCAAAGAAACTGATACAATGCAACAGCAGCATTGTATTCATATAGGGTGCTAGGACACTCCAGTCTGTGCAGTCAAAACAGCTTTGAAGTTCTGTTAGTGGCCAGTTAAGTAAATTGAATGAACCATTCATGTTCTGGGGTGATCCACAAACTGATTACCTGTGCTGATTGCCACACCTGTATTGGTTTGCCATACTTACCTGGGTGATCACACAGGGAGGAGGTTATGTGGAGCAGAGCAGAGAAGCAGAATAAGTCTAAATGTTTGATATTTTATTTTGGTCCATTTATATGCATATTAGCATGACATTGATGTGAAATGTTTTTTTTTTTCAGTTTGGGCCAGCTGCTTGTGGCCTTCATTATGTCATTGAAGAGTTTGCACCCTTGGTGGGGCGGAGCGAGGTTGGCTCATTCTCTTGATATTTGTGTGTGTTGTTTTAATTAATTGTTGTTTAATTATATGCAAAAATGGATGATGATATTGGGAGTTTTATGGTTGGATGTATAATGAAGTGTCTGTTTTTAGAGAAAACTGAACTTTGTACCTATTAATATTATGTGTTTTTTAGTTTCACGGTGCTTGAAGACGCAATAAAGTTTGCACCGGTTGAACCTTATGCTGTCTCATTGATGCCAAGGGCTGCTACAAGTTCTAATTTTGCCTCGGTCCACTTTTCCACTTATTTTACCAAAGGTTTCACACACTGAAGTACTTGCTTGTATGCAGGTATGAAATAGATAAAACAGTGATCAGAGGAGCCTGGGGCAGTGGCGGGTATGGTATGGGTTTTTATTGTGGTATTGCAATGATATATTTTCCCTCATTGAACAGTCTATGTGCTGCTTGTATTTAGGGAGTTTGTGGTTTAGCTTTGCTCAAATCTAGGATAATGAGGGGCGACTCTGGGTGTTGCTTCTCAATCTGATTTTCTTGTTAGGCAAGTCTTAACAGTGCTCAATTCATGCTAACTTAGGGCAGAATGTAGACAGTAAAAATGAGACAGATACACATACATACAGATAAAGACACATATGGTACATAAAATGGCTTACAGTTCAAGAACAGTGACTCCAAAAGCGAGCTGCAATGTGTGCTGAGTTGTGTGATGTCCATGCACCATTTCTCATTGACATAGAAGCATATCCCACTGCTTTTTGTTTCACCGTTAGCTATGCGATGCAATCTGTCTGATCTACATGTAAGTTGGGCAGCGCTATAGCTCCATCAGGAATGCCTTTTCTGGTCCTTATCATGATATGAAGCCCATCAATTTTGTTGGTAAGGGAGCGTGGATTGCGCCAGTATGTGTCCTCTGCTGAGGAATTTTACTTGGAATTCCCTGCAAATTCTTTGCTTTCACGCACCATAGAGCACAGACGCTGTGCTATTCAATTCAATTTGTGATCGCCAATTCAATTAAAGGACAGTATCTGTTCATCTAGAACAGTTCAATCCGAAATTATTCAGTGCCTTGAAATTGATTCAGTAAGAATTCAAAAAATTCAACCTATGTGATTGTGAAATAAATACCTGAATATTGGCCAGTGCAGGTGAAATTTCTTAAATTACTTTTGTTTCTGGTCAAGATATAACATTATGGATATACACTAATACCCAACAATAAAGAAGCATTCATGGCAATTGCGTTTTCACTATTTGAATAAAGTGGAAGTAACATTACTTCAGGGTGGATGAACAGGAGGCTTGTAGCGCCAGAGAAAAGGAGTCGGAGGCGGAGTGTCGGACACAGGAACAGAACTTGCTTTATTGTTCGACATCAAAACACTACTCGCATAACGGCGGGAACTCTGTTAACCTTTCCTCCGGAAGCGCAACAACAAAAACAGTCCGTGCGGAACCCCGCACCCCAACTCGAGGTCCCGCGGGTGAATTATGTAAACACCACACAAGCCCCCCCAGAATTCACCCATAGTCAAAATCCTTGTGCCGTGGAGGGATGATGACCCGACCCCGGCGGGTGTGCACTGCAGGGGCCGAGGGGGGGCGGGGCCGCACTGTCCATTGAGTCACGGGACAAGGGCTCAGGCGGGGTCAAGGGTACCCCGGCGGGCGCAGGGGCACAGGGCAAAGGGGGACGACCCCGGCGCGGGGGGAGGGCCAACCCCAAAGGCTGGTCAATGTCCAGGTGCGCGGGTTTGACCCTGTCCACGGAAACAGTCTCGGGTCTGCCGCCAATGTCCACGAGCAGGCTCTTATCCCCGTGCTCCAGGACCCTGAACGGCCCGTCGTATGGGGGGCGGAGAGGTCCACGGTGGGTGTCATGACGAACAAACACAAAATCCGCAGAGCGCAGGTGACGGGGCAGCCGGGCAGCTGGGGTGCCATGTTGCGACGTGGGAACCGGCGCGAACCCTTTTGCGGCCTCCAGCAGGGAGGACCGTTGCCTGGCTGCGGACCAGGGCGCTGTGGCGTCCGGGATGAATTCGCCGGGGACCCGCAGTGGCTGGCCGTAGACGAGTTCGGCGGATGAGGACAACAGGTCCTCCTTGGGGGCGCACCTGAGGCCGAGCATGACCCACGGGAGCTTATCCAACCAGTTGCCGTCCGTCAAGCTGGCACGCAGGGCTGCTTTCATGGAGCGGTGGAACCGCTCGCAAAGACCGTTCGCCTGGGGGTGATAGGCGGTAGTGCGGTGCAGCTTGACCCCCAAACTCTCAGCGACTGCGTTCCAGAGTTCAGAGGTAAACTGAGGGCCACGATCT
Source organism: Syngnathoides biaculeatus (assembly GCF_019802595.1). NCBI lineage: Eukaryota > Metazoa > Chordata > Actinopteri > Syngnathiformes > Syngnathidae > Syngnathoides > Syngnathoides biaculeatus. The sequence continues at coordinate 29,474,455 of NC_084648.1, read as the reverse complement.
GAAGAAAGGTCGCACGGTGTCCCGAAGCGTGCAACCCACGTGCCGATGAACGCCCGGCCCACGTCTGACGACGTTGTCGAGGAGAGGGGAACGGCTTCGGGCCAGCGGGTCGTCCTGTCCACCATGGTGAGCAAGTAGGTGAATCCGTGCGAGGGAGGAAGTGGACCTACCAAGTCAACGTTGACGTGGTCAAACCTCCTCTCGGGGACAGCAAAGGGCTCCAAGGGGGCTTTTGTGTGGCGATGCACCTTAGCCCGCTAACAGGCCACGCACGAGTCGACCCAGGCCTGCACATCTTTCTTGAGACCGCGCCACACGAACTTCTGGGCCACCAGCCTCACGGACGGTTTCCTTCCGGGGTGGGAGAGGTTGTGGACCGCCTCGAAAACAGCTCTTCGCCAGTTTGCAGGAACCAGCGGCCGAGGCTGGTCAGCCGAGAGGTCGCACAGCAACCTGACACCCGAGTCACCAACCGCGACTTCCTCCAGGCGCAAACCCGTGTCAGAAGTCTTGAGGGCCTGCACCCCGTGGTCCGAGGCCTGGTCTGCGCTCATGCGGGAGTAGTCGAGACCCAGATGCACAGTGCCGACGATCGCCCTGGAGAGGCAATCCGCGACCACATTGGATTTGCCGGCGATGTGTTGGATGTCCGTAGTGTACTCAGAGATGAACGACAGTTGGCGTTGCTGGCGCGCGGACCACGGCTCGGCCACCTTGGACATGGCGAAAGTGAGGGGTTTATGGTCCACATATGCCGTGAACTCACAGCCTTCCAATAGGGAGCGGAAGTGGCGGATCGCCAGCCAGAGGCCGAGGAGCTCTCTATCGAACGTGCTGTATTTGCGCTCCCTGGGGACCAGCTGACGGCTGAAAAAGGCAAGCGGTTGCCAGGCGCCGCCGACCCACTGTTCGAATACGGCTCCAACAGCGTAGTCCGATGCATCGGTAGTGAGAGCGACAGGGGCCCCGTGGGTCGGGTGAGCCAGCATAACGGCACGACTCAGTGCGGCCTTCGTAGCCTCGAAGGCTTCCATCCTCTCGGCCGTCCATTCAACGTCCCGGTTGGGGGCCTTGTCTTTAAGAGCCTCATAGAGCGGGCGCATGATGTGGGCCGCCCGGCGGATGAACCGGTGGTAGAAAGTCACCATCCCCAGGAACTCCCGGAGGCCCCGAGCCGAGCGAGGTCGGGGAAAAGCGGAGACGGCCTCCACCTTTGCCGGAAGGGGGGCGGCGCCGTTCTTGTCTATGAGGTGCCCGAGGAACTGGATAGAGGGCACCCCGAAAACACACTTCGCCGGGTTGATGATCAGGCCATGCTGCTCAAGTCTTGCGAAGAGGTCGCGGAGGTGCATCAGATGTTCATCCTCCGAGGAGCTGGCGACAAGGATGTCATCCAAATAGACGAACACAAATGGCAAGTCCCTGAGCACAGAATCCATTAAACGCTGGAAAGATTGTGCCGCGTTTTTAAGACCAAACGGCATCCTCAGAAACTCGAACAGTCCAAACGGAGTGATTACAGCTGTCTTGGGAACGTCTGAGGGGTGCACGGGAACCTGGTGATACCCGCGCACCAGGTCGACCTTGGAGAACAAGATTTTGCCTGCCAGGTGGGCTGAGAAGTCCTGAATGTGTGGAACAGGGTAGCGGTCGGGCGTAGTGGCGTCGTTAAGGCGGCGGTAGTCGCCACCCACCACTCGGTTTAGGGACGATGTGTAGTGGCGAGGCCCACGGGCTATCCGAGCGGCGGACGATGCCCAGACGCTTCATGTTGGCAAACTCGGACTTAGCGACTGCTAGCTTCTCGGGATCAAGCCGTCGGGGGGCCCTTGGTCTCAATGTGGTGCTCGACCCCATGTTTAGTCGTGGCAGAGGAGAAAGTGGGCCGTGTCAAGGCAGGGAACTCACCAAGGAGGAGTTGGTACTTGGTGCCGTCCGATAGCGAACTGGAGAGACCACCATAAGTCGCCTCATTGCGGACGGAGGCGACCGTGGAAAAAGTCAGTGCATCCACCAGACGGCCCCTCTTAACATCCACCAGCAGCCCGTGGGCACAAAAAAAATCAGCGCCGAGGAGAGGGAATGAGACATCCGCAGTGACAAAGTCCCATGTGAAGCGCTGACTCCCGAAACACAAGTCCACAGTCCTCATGCCATAAGAGCGGATAGGGGAGCCATTAGCGGACAGTAGGGGTGGCCCATGAGTCCCGCCAGCGGCGTCCTCCGCAGTGGCAGTCAGGACGCTCCTCTGGGCGCCGGTGTCACAAAGGAATTTGCGCCCGGAAAGGTTGTCCTTGACGAACAGCAGCCGGCTCTTCGCGCCCACGCTCACGGCCGCTGCGAAGCGTGGGCTTTGGCGTTTCCCGACGCGTCGTAGTTGCAAGGGGCACGGCACCGAAACGGGCATGGAAGTAGCACAAGCCTGTGCCAGCACGGCCGTCGGTGCCGAAGGGGCCCCTGCTGGATGCCACCCCCGCGCCCGAAGGTGAGTAACTGCGCGTCACGGCCAGCGTCTCAGGGGAGAAGCGCTGGGTTGCCAGGAAGAAACGGTCGGCCTCCTCGGCCAGGGCCCGGGGCTCAGTGACAGTACTGTTCGCGAGCGCCGTCTGAACATGCGGTGGCATTTGCCTGAGAAACAGTTCCATGAAAATGAAATTGGACTCTTCCGTGCCCAGCAGGTTTAGCATCATTTCCATGAGTTCGGAAGGTTTGCTGTCCCCCAGTCCATTAATAGCCAACAGACGTCGGGCACGTTCGGGCCGTGAAAGCTCAAAAACCTTGAGAAGGTGAGCCTTGATCCCAGTATACTTATCTCGGGCCGGGGGAGAGGTGATGAAGTTCACTGCTCTGGCCGCGGTTGAGCTCCCGAGTGCTGAGACAACGTGGTAGTAACGCGTGGAATCATCTGAGATCCCGCGGAGGGCGAACTGAGCCTCAGTCTGTGTGAACCACGCTGCCGCGGACATCTCCCAAAAGTCCGGCAATTTGAGGATGGCGGTTGCCATGTTCGTTTCAGTCTCGAAAACGCCGGGACTGACGTCGGGGTCACCAGTGTAGCGCCGGAGAAAAGGAGTCGGAGGCGGAGTGTCGGACACAGTAACAGAACTTGCTTTATTGTTCGACATCAAAACACTACTCGCATAACGGCGGGAACTCTGTTAACCTTTCCTCCGGAAGCGCAACAACAAAAACAGTCCGTGCGGAACCCCGCACCCCAACTCGAGGTCCCGCGGGTGAATTATGTAAACACCACAGGCTCACCTGCTACTTCTGATGCTGCTTTTCAACATAGAAATAATAAAAATGTTAATAAATCACTGACTGTAACTGAACACAAAATACGAACTGGTCAAATGATGTAATAATATTTATTCCTACCCACTCAGTTACTGTGACATTGTGTGCCGTAGTGGTTATGTTTCTCTGAATAGATTGTATTGTACAACTATTTGTCATGTTAGCATTTTGCTGAAGTCTAGTACAGCTGTAATGAAATTTTGTGTTCACCAAGCTTTTAACTTGACTGCTGTCTTGAGGAAAACATCTTACAAATTGGTGTTGGCTTTGATTGTGTGGCACATTGTGTTTGGAGTGGAATGTCTAAGGCATTAATAACATGTATACTTATAAACATTATTATTTTCAGCCCACCCAATACACAACACACACAACATTTTTTAAAATAGTTTACCCTTCAAATTCAACTCGTGTGTGACTCTGGACATGTATAACATTTGCTCCGTTTAAGTATGTTAGTTCTTATAGTAACAACAATTCGCCAGGAGGTGGCGCTGTGTTTCATTTGTCAGCCGACGCTGCCCAGCTCATTCGCTGAAAAAGCTGCAGTACAGGGAAACGTATAGATAGTTTTCAACCACGTGACCTTATTCGGGCACGCAGCAATGCTGGATGGGTTCACTAATGAAGATTATTTTACTTTTCGTGCACTTTCATTATTTGCTTAAATATGACCTTAGACATTTAATCAACGGATAAAGTGTCGTCCATTTGCTAATCAGACAAGGATGTGTTGTGGAGCCAGTGGTTGTCCTTGATCTTTGTATGCAGAAAACTGGCTGGCGCCATACTCCTCTCCCAGGTGTTCCCGTGGAGACGAACGACACCAGATAAGGAGCGGAAAGTTACCATCCCGCCCCAGGATCTGACTTTGGGGCAGCCACTTCTACCATGGACCCATACATATAAAAACCGTGTGTTACTGGGCAGCTTTTGTCTTCTTCTTTGGCTATCCTGCCAGAAGGCACACGTCTCGTGTGCGGCAGATACCCAGATAAGACCCGGACGTTTGTACTGCACATTCCTTTGTAATAAATCCATTTGCTGTTAACTTTTTCTAATCATTGGTCATATCTTCCTCGACTCGTGAATACGCGTAGGGTCCAAACTCGCAAATCCCTACATTACTGATGTGCTGTTCACTCTATCGTTTTTTTTATACAGACCGGAATTACACAAATCTTCGTACGATTGTTAAAAATGACGCATGATGGCTAAAAAGACTTTGGAAAGTTATCGGGGCTCATTAGATGTTTCGAGAAACCGTTACGACAACAAATGTACTTTGATTGACTATCAACCCATATGCGTTGAAGAAACACAAATGGAGCAAGAATTTTGAACTGTTTGAACAACCAATTCATCAATGGCTGGGTTCGTGATGCAGCGGTATCCATTGTAAGCAACCTGTCTCCACGCTTCTAGGGTTAGTGTACTGCACAATGCAATTTAAATATGTAGGCTGCGGCTACTTAATTTCTGAGTGAATGCTGTCGAAAGTATTCACTCGTGTGATTACAGTCAGCGTTGTGTTAAATTATGCTGATTATACCAACGAAAGAGGTGTAGATTATTATTATCGTTTTTACAAACATGTGCACATAATGATGAGTTGGGGAGGGGGGGAGGGTTCAGTTCAGTTTGAGTTGCTTTCGTGGCCTGACAGAAAATACAGATTTTGAGAGACATCCATTACCTTCACACACAAGTATTATGTAGGCTCTTGGCCCAAAAGTACACTTCTCCTTCACAGAACTTAGTTATTGTGAAATTCTAAAAGGTATCCAATATCTACCAACAACAGAACAGAAAATGCTCCAAGCAAACTCTGACACAAGAAAATGATTTGGCTGTTACATCAGCTCTGGTGATATGAGACAGCCACAGTTGTCGCCGTTTGATTAACTGCTCATTTTTCTCTCACTGGTTCTTGATCACAGCTGGCAGTCGAAACAAAGACAAATTTACAACGTCCACTTTCATTTGAGCAACCGATAACATAGCAGTGCACCCCCATTCATACGCCTTTCTGAACTGATTTCTGCTTTGTTACGATTTGTTGACTCAAATTCATCCATCCAAAATGGCGCCCATTCTCTCAACCAGCAGATGTGTGACGTCATTCCAAAACAATTTATAGTGTGTGAGAGCCATTAGAAGATGCAATTTATGTGCTGTGAGCTAAATGTGAATTCTGTGCAGTTTACAGAAATAAAATCAACACAACTTTAATATGCTGCACAAAGAATTGGGCGACTCCTTCTTTAAAGTGTAACATATTTTGGCGAGCCACCCAGGAGGTGGCGTTGGTGGACTTTAAACACATCAACTCCCCTTCCTTCACCAAAGAGACAAACCTTCATCAAACCTAAGAGAAATGGAGGACATTCAGCTTCTGCAAGACCAAGTGAGTGCAGCCCTTTGGCAGCGAACAGAGGAAATTCTCCTGGATGTCTGCAGGTCCTTGAAGTGTCATGGCCTGGACAAGAGAGAGCCCAGCAGCATGCAGGTTGCTTATAAGGAAAACAGAAGAGGTAGTGGATGGTATAGAGATAGAACATACTGATGTGGAGGTTAAAGAAGGTTTGAATAATGTCCTGATTGAAATGGAAAAACAAGACAAAAGACATTGGAACACTGCTGAGAAAAGCCAAGAAAGTGAATCTTCACCACACCACTCAACGGGAGCTGTGAAGCCACGTACACACGAGAAACACTCATCACTGCGCCATCGTCTGCCAAAGAGTCCAGAACCTTTACTAAGGGGCCCTTCACACATGTTTCCTGAACTCACACTGAGGAGAGAGTTTAAAATATGCGGACAAATAGGGGAAAGTGGGCAGAAGGATAAATTGTCCGACCTCAGTTTAATCAGACAGATTGAGATGGGGACAGAAAAAGGGCATGCAAAGGCTGAGATAACTGAAGCTGTGATCGGGGCTATGAGTCCAGGACTGTCATTAAGAGACATGTTGGAGATAAAGCGTGGGTTGACACTCTCCTCACTACTCACCATCCTGAGAGGTCACTATAAGGTCAATAGCTCCACAGACCTTTATCACCAACTTATTAACCTATCTCAAGACCCAAGGAAGACACTCCTGAACTTCGTGTTTCGTGCAATTGAATAGAAGAGAAGTTGTTATGGGAAGCTGAAAAATGAAGATGCTGAGGAACATTACACTTGAGCCATCATCCAGTGAAAGTTTCTCAGGTCCATTGAAACAGGATTATTGAGTGACTGTAAAATGTAACATATTGCCCTGCCTCAATGATGTTATAATCACAGATGAGGTACTCATAAAGAAAGTGAATGAAGCTTCCAGGGTGGAAAATGAGTGACAAGAAAAGTGGTTCACTGCTGCTAGAGGCCCTAAGTGCAAAAGCTTTGCTCTGATGTTCAAACTGAATCTGCCCCATTAAAGAGCATGGCAAAGACCAAGGAGCCCAATCCAACAGTGACTGTCAAAGCAGTGAAAGGTAAAGAAAGCAAAACTGAGCAGACCTTGAGCACGCAATAGATGATGGAAGAGCTTCACACAGAAATGAAACAGATGTTGTCCGCTGTCTTGGAAGCCAGTCATCACCCCGCTTCAATGAAGCAGAGACTGAAAGGTTGTCAAAAGGGCAGAAATGAAGGAACAGGTGAGAATTGACCCCTCTGTAGAATTTGCGTCATCCGCGTCACTGACCAATCAGAGGCCAGAGATCTGCATAAACCACGCCCCATTTGGCGTCCGCCGTTCCCTCAGACAACGTTGCATGGTCCAGTATAGCTTTTGTTAGCGTTTTATCGCGTATTTGGGTTCTTTAACAATAGATATTGTCACGTCCCATCGGAAACGAGAGTAGGACCCAAATGCAGGAACTCGGAAGACGCAAGGTAATTCAAGAAGAGACACCTTTATTATATGCAGAGGTAGGGGATCGAGCAGGCAGTCCGGGGCAGCAGCGGTAGTTGTGACGTCCGGCGAAGAGAGCAGATGAGCGGACAGGCAGGAGTCGGTACACAGGGGACCAATCAACGCAGGCAGAAGTATCAAAGGAGTCAGGCTTACAAGGTTGGTCGGAGAACATGCGAAGGTCGCTACACACAGGTTCGATCAGGGATACCGGAGCACACGAACGGGACATGAAGATCATACGAACTGGCGCCGGCCAGTTGTCATCGCGGTCATATAAATCCATAGCATAATCAGGCTGCATGAGGCGCAGGTGTGCACCTTCCAATCAGCGCAACCGCGGACACCCGCCCAGCCCAGGCTGGAGCGGCAGGATCATGACAGATATGGTTAAGAGATGTAGTCACAGACTTTGTAATAGTGACGACAGGTATCCTGAGCTAGCCTTAGTTGGTGGAGTTCAATTCGTACCCTTTCCAAAACCGAAGACCCAGTACGAAAAATGTCTTCGATGGATCAAACTTTGTGGAAGATTGTATGATCAACTGAATCCATTTAAAATCAACTGGAACAGATATGTTTGCACGAAGGTAAGTCCTACATTTGATTTTCAATACATGTCTCATACAAAAGAATTAGCAGTTCTTCGCTTGTATAACATAGCTAAGTGTGAATGATTGATACACTTGATCTGTGTTGAGCGATATTTTGCGATGATCTGACTGCACAAACCTGTCTCTGTTCGGCGCTCCCAAGCGAAGCTAAACCGGACTTTGTTTGTTTGCACGAAGGTATGCCCTATATTTGATTTTCAATACATGTCTCATATAAATGAATTAGCAGTTCTTCGCTTGCATAACATAGCTACGTGTGAATGATTGACACACTTGATCTGTGTTGAGCGATACTTTGCGATGATCTGACTGCACAAACGGGTCTCTTTGTTGGCGGTGAGCTAAGCTAAACCGGACTAGCAGTCCTAAATGCCTTCGACGTGCACCGAGACACCAAGACTGAAGGAAGGATGTTTGAGGACTCTAAAGTAGTGATTGTCGTACTCGGTCAGGACTTATGTAGGTTCGGCACTAATTCAAGAATAATTATTGAGGGGAGCGCGTGACGTTACACAAAGAAAACGAGAGAAAGAACTCATGAATCAAGCCTCGCCTTCTTTTCCTTCATACGGCGGTTCACAAACGGGTATACAGATACACATACAGATTCTGCACACAAGTGTGATATGTAACACGAAAATAGGAAACTGTCAATGACGAATTCGTCTTTGGGTTATAATATATTATATTATGTGGCTTCTCGGTCTTCCTCTGACTCCGGAAAGATCTCGCACTAATATCAATGGTTTCTCCGTCGATATGCATGTACTTACTTGAAGTCCTGCTGTTTGCTTTTCAACGATATTTCACTATTCGCTAAGAATGCGAGTGAGAAATCAGCTGGTAAATCGGACAATTTCGCTCTAGTCTTTTCTTCCTTCGCCGCCATTTTTGCTATTTGTTTGTCTGAGGTTAGCACACATGGGGTTATGTAACTTCAGGAGGCGTGGTTAAGTGCCCTGTACGGAGGGGTCAATTGTTCACACTGCTTCAAGTGTGGGCAAGATGGTCATTACTTCCGTGGCTGGAGGGTGGAGAGACAAGTGCCAGGAAACGGACCAGGACTGCTGGAGAGAAACCACCAGTAGTCCAGAACAAAGAGTCCCAAAATCCCGTTCATTTGTCACTGTCAGAGACAATGCACCAGGGTAGAGCAGCAGCAGTAAATTCAGTCCAGCACCTACCTTCCAGGCACCAACCACAGCTGTTTGAACTGGTTGGGAAAAGGTCTATTGTTAGCTGTTACAGTATTTGGACAGTCATCCAGTTAAAGTGCTGTGGGACATTGGTGCCCAGTCCTGCATCATTAATGATTCCTGGCGCCAACAATACGTTGACGCCCAACAAGACGCTGCTAAGACAATGCTGCGAGAGGAATGTGAAGCCTTTGAATATGACAGTGACGATATAGGTTGTATTCCATCATTAACGATGCATATTATTCTTAACCACACCAGTCCAGTACAAAAGACTTACATGTCCGTCCCAAGCCCCCTTCATCAAGAAGTGAATGAGTACCTGCAGGATTTGTTGAACTGGGGCTGAATCACACTTTAAAGGTCACCGTACTCATCACCTGTGGTATGTGTTCGCCCCCAGCAGCCCCTCTTGGCAGTGGCCAAGTTTTGCTCATGACAGACCCCAGCCCCCTTGGAGCATGGATCCCAGACAAGACAAAACCAAAAATCAACAAAAAACATGACCAGGGGAGGGTTATAGAGGGCCTGGGGGAGGGCACAAACCCCCCAAACCCAGTCTGTCTGGTGGCCATCCGAGCCACCCAAATCGAGGTGTCCGGCCGAGCAGGTCAGGAGGTTGGCCCGGGCGCCAAGCACCAGGGTCCCCATGGAGTGATTCAGGCGGACGTCCTTAAGGACTAACCCAAAGGTGAAGCAGGAACCAGACGGGAGGAGGCGACGGCTCTGGACGAAAACCACCCAGGATGTGGTCGTGAGGTAGCCGGGGATCGGTCCCCACCGAGGCTCGATTGTGAGGCGGCCGTGGATTGGTCTCCACCGAGGCTAGGTTGTGAGGTGGCTGGGCATCAGACCGCCGTGGGCCGATCACCATCAAAGCAGGAGAGGGAGGTGGCAGCCGTCGACACAGGGGTGTGAGGAGGCCACAGGGTGGTCCCCGTCGAGACAGGGGCGTGAGGTTGCCGTATACCTGTTGCTGTGGAGACAGGAACTTGAGGTGGAAGAATACCTGCCGCTGCCGAAACAGGAGCGAGAGGCAGCTGCATGCCGGGACGTGGGCGTGGTTATCGGGTGAACAAGCGTCAGGCGCCGTCGAGGCGTGGAAGTGGTTGTCGGGCAGCCGAGGATTGGGCGCCGTTAAGGCATGGATGTGGATTGGCAGTGGCTCGGCCTTCGTCGAGACAGGAGGGGAAGGCGACCGCGTGCCGGTCGCTGATGAGACAGGAGTGGGAGGTGGTTGTATTCCTACCGCTGTCGAGACAGGAGCGTGAGACAGGAACGAAGGTGGTTGTGGACGGGTCGCCGCCAGGACAGGAACGAAGGGGGTTGTGGACGGGTCACCGCCGAGACAGGGACTGGAACGTGGGGTGGTCAACAAGCCTTCGCCGCCACCTTGACAGGAATGTGGGACAGCTGACGAGCCTTCACTGACACCTGGACAGGAACATAGGGTGGGCGACGAGCCGTCACTGCCGCCTGGACAAGAGTGTGGGGCGGCCGACGAGCCGTCATCGCCGCTGAAACAGGGACGTGAGGCAGCCAAGGAGCCTTCACTGCCGTGTGGACTAAAACATGAAATGGTCAACGAGCCGTTGCCGCCACCTGGACAGGAACATGGGGCACCGACGAGCCGTTGCCGCTGCCTGGACAGGAGTGTGGGGCAGCCGACGGGCCTTTGCCACTGCCTGGACAGGAGAAGAGGGCGGCCGGGGAGTCGTTGCCGCCGATACAGGGATGTGAGCCGTGGACAGGAACAAGGGGTGGCCCACGAGCCTTCACTGCCCCCTGGACGGGAACATGCGGTGGCCAATGAGCCGTCGCCGCCGCTGGGACAGAAATATGAGGCGGCCGTGAGGTGGCCAATGAGCCCTCGCCGCCTGGACGGGAACGTGAAATGGCCGGGAACCGAAACAGGAGCATGGGCCACCGGGAAGTTGCAACCGCGACGTGGGTGTGGCATGGCAGCGGGTCAGTCACCACCACGACGTGGGCTTGGCTCAGTAGCGGATTGGTGGCTACCGCGGTGTGAACGTGGTACGCCAGGAAGTCTTTCGCCACCGCAACGTGGATGTGGCGTGGCAGAGGGTCAGTTGCCTCCGTGATGTGAGTTTGGCTTGGTAGTGGGTCAGTCGCTCCCGCAACGTGGGCTTGGTTTGGTAGCGGATTGGTGGAAACCGGGATGTGGGTGTGGCTTGGCCGGTAGTCTAATTTTCGCCGAACCTGGTTTGTGACAGCCACAACTTCCTCCCTCTGCTGCTCAAACTGCTCCCGCATAAAGCGATAGAAAGCCATGTGGTCTTCGGATTGTTTCATCTCGGGGGTCGCAAATCCCTCCTACCCCTGGGTCGGAGGCTTACTGGTTTATTCAGCGTCCGCTGGCTTGAATGTCGGCGGCAACGTGTCGTGGGGAGTTGGCTGTGGCTTGGACACCTGAGAAACGTGGGTGGATGTCGGCTGTGGCTGGGTCACAGACCAGCAGGAGGCACAAGGTGGCACCCTACTTGGGCGTCTATTCTGGCCGCCATGCCGAGGACCTGGAGAGATGGCCAAACAAGTCCCCAAGAAAGGATTAGAGGAAGAGGACTTGGGATCACAGGGCGAAGGCACTCGAAACCTGGAGGGGCGGTTCCACGAAACGAAGTCACTGAGACTCATTACCGGGAGGGACAATTCACCTTCATTGTCCGAGTCAGAATCAGGCAGCTGTTCGTATAAATTCAGGTCTTCCTCATAATCCAAAAAATCCGAGTCCAAAAAAGCATGTGGTGGTGAAAGGGTCGTGGTCGGGATGTAATCATGACAGGTGGGTGGTGCGTATGACAAGTAAGAAGGGAACGACATCACGGAGCCCACCCGGATAGGGTATGCTTGGTTTTCAGGCAGGTGGCGTGCCTGGCGCCATCCCCGGCAACACCGCGTCTTTCCTGCTGGGTCCTGTAATTGTCAGTTCGTTCTGTCACAAACCATTGGTGCAAGGCTGGACCCAAATGCAGGACTCTGAGATGAGGGCATGATGTTAGGCGTGGTTTATTCAAGAAACAGGGTCATACACAGTGTAAGCAGTGTGAGAAGGCAGAGGCACAAAACGCTAAGCACAGATGGGATCCAAAAATGTGAAATGAGGTCTGATGACCAGGAGGCAAACTAGGAAACATGAACTAGGACTTGACTCTGACTATGAAACATAAACTAAGACAGGACTAAACTGTGGTGGCACAGAAACGCTGTGATGAGGATAGCTCAACACTACATTATTCTCAGTAGTGGAGATTCCTACTGTCAATGAATCTGTAACCCGGTTAAAAGTTGGTACAGGTAAAATTTCAGTATAATAGAGTAGCAATTAGGTGATAGGTTTTCTTTATGCAATGTTGTGGAATATCTGTTAAACTGTGTGTGCTGACTGTATTTTCTTTTGGAGGGATTTGTATTTAAATGTGTTTGATTCATTTGTGAAAAAGAAATACTTTTGTTTGCCATTTTATTGTTGAAACCATTGTTTAAGAAGGACAGGAAGTGACGTGTTGAGGAGACGCTGAAAAGAAGAGGGAAAAGGGTGAGACAGAGTGGAAGGGACGAGTGGTTGTTGGAGGGCAACAAAAGGACAAAGAAAGTGAACGGTGGACATTTATCAAAAGTTGTTCGACAAGGACTGTTGAAAGTGTGTCGTTTGAGTGGACTACTCAAATCACGCCGTAACGTGGTGGAGTTAGCCGCTACCACAGGGGCTAAGTGCATGCATGGGACTTGGATTGGGTGCTAGCAACCACCTAACACTAGCTAGGCAGGCGCGTGTACTGAACCACGAAGGAGAGGACAAGGGTGCTAGCGTCGAGCTAAGGTGGCTCTGTTTGGACTTCAAAGAAGGAAAAGGGACAAGGACCATGAGGACGCCGGACAAAGGAAAAACCACCTTCACCTTTCTTCATCCCTGCCTTGGGAAGGACCGCAGTGACATTGGGGTTTGAAATTTGTTTGCATGCCGGCTATATTCCTATTTGTTTGGGCCCTGACCATGTGTGCATTGTGTACCTGTTAAATTGACTTTGTTTATTTGACTGTTGTGTTTGATTTTTCCATTTTTTATTTTGTTATTAAATGTTCACACTTTTTGTTGCATAGCCACTTTTATTATTTGACTATCTGCAAGACAGTTAAAATAGTGGTGAGTTTATTTGGTAGCTTGATTATTTAAATTAGGATAATAATAATAATAAATTAGGACCAAATCTTCAGAGTCAAGGACAGAAAAGGCGAAGACAGTCCAGTCTACCAAATCGGCCCCAAAAATAGACTTGGGAGGGAAAGTATGGTCCACAGAAACCTACTACTGCCATGCAACCATATGCCCCTTGAGTTGGCTCCAACACAGCCACTCCAACCGAGGAAGGTGCTGAGATCTACAGGGAAGAAGAGAGCATCACACCATGACCAGGAGCAGCAGACACCATCGGACAGCAGCTCAGAGGATGACGACAGTGGCGAAGTCTACCAGTGGCATCTCTGGTCCATTGGGAAAAAGCAACAGAGACAAGTACTGAATCCTGAGGCTGAACCTTTCTGGCCTCCATTGGGTTCCCCATCTCCAGAAGAGGATGTGGCACTACATTGCGAAGAAGATGTGCCACTACAATGTGAAGAGGATGTGCCCCGACAGAGCAAAGGAGTTGCTGATGTTTTAGCTGACCAGCATGAAGCAGTCGCAGCAACATCTGCAGCACCTGAACGTGGTGAGTCAGGAGAGCAAACGCCTCAGTTGGTACGAGGACACCCGCACAGGTACAGGCAACCATCTGTAGTGTTGAGGTAGGAGACTCTAGGGCAGCCATCACTGATTTCAAGACAATGTTAAGTAATGGAGACTCAGTATAATGAGCAGACATGGTGAGTTAATGATTATAATGTTGAGAGACACTAAAACTTGTGGGGGAGAGTGTGGCACATTCTGTTTGGAGTGGAATGGCTGAGACATTAATAACCTGTACATTATTATTTTTGGCCAACACAACACACACAGTTTTAAAAAATACTTTACCCCTCAAATTCAACTCATGTGTGACTCTGGACATGTATAACATATTTGCTTCATTTAAGTGTGTTTGTTCTGATAGGAACAGCAATTCGCCAGTGGAGGGCGTTGTGTCGCAGTCGTCAGTCCAGCTCATTCGCAGAAGAAGCTGCAGTACAGGGAAGCATATGATTTCTGTTTCTGTGCTGTGAGCTAAATGTTTATTCTGTGGTGTTTACAGAAATAAAATTAACACAATTTGAATATGCTGCACAAAGAATTGGCGAATCCATTCTTTAAAGTGTAACATTTGCTTCTTGGATCTCGGTGAATGCACATCAACTTAGTGACTTCTGATAGGTGTTTTCACTGACGTCACATTTTTTGCTGAATTACACATATCCACTGCGCGCCACCATTTAGCCTCTCTACCTAACGTCTACCTGTCATGATCCTGGCGCTCCAGCCCGGGGTGTTCGGGTGTCCGCGCGGTTGCGCTGATTGGGAGGTGCACACCTGCGCCTCATGCAGCCTGATTATGCTGTGTATTTTTATGGCCCCGATGACGACTGGCCGGCGCCAGTTCGTTGAGCTTCATGTCCCGTTCCTGTGCTCCGGTATCCCTGATCGAACCTGTGTGTACCGACCTTCGCCTGTTCTCCGACCATCCTTGTAAGCCTGACTCCTTTGATACTTCTGCCTGATTTGATCGTTCTCCTGTGTACCGACTCCTGCCTGCCCGCTCACCTGCTCTCTTTGCCCGACGTCCCAACTACCGCTGCTGCACCGGACTGCCTGCTCGATCCCCGACCTCGGCTTATAATAAACGTTTCTCCTTGAACTACCTTGCATCGTCCGAGTCCTCCATTTGGGTCCTACTCCCGTTCCGATGGGTCGTGACAGAACGAACTGGCCCCGACAGGACCCAGCAGGAAAGACCCGGCGTCGCCGGGACCGACGCAAGGTAGACCAAACCTGCCCGCTCACCTGCTCTCTTCGCCCGACATCCCAACTACCGCTGCTGCACCGGACTGCCTCCTCGATCCCCGACCTCGGCTTATAATAAATGTTTTTCCTTGAACTACCTTGCATCGTCCGAGTCCTGCATTTGGGTCCTACCCCCATTCCGATGGTACGTGACAGAACGAACTGGCCGGGACCAATCTTCATCGGGGTGATATAAATACACAGCATAATCAGGCTGCATGAGGCGCAGGTGTGCACCTCCCTATCAGCGCAACCGCGTGGACACCCGCACAGCCCGGGCTGGAGCGGCAGGATCATGACAGTACCAATGTTGTAGACTTCGGGATTCTCATCGTTACTGTTTGTGTTTTTGTGTTTCACGGGTATCTCTAGACTAAAGTACACAAAACAGGACTTGCTAACCATCAGAGAGCCTTCTTCTGACTTTTTCGACAACTCTCACCAAATCGCTGAAGCTTTTTCCAGAGTTGCTAGTCGGTGCTCTCTTCAAAGCCTCACGATGAAGAGGAACGTGATCCAGTACACAAGTCCGGCGGCGTAAGCAGGGACATCGTCTAACGCTTCCGATGAAGGACTTTGGAGGTTCTGCAGCTCTGTGCTTCACGGAGACCTGGTGAGCTACCAACGGGGGGCGGGGATGTGATGCTCCCAAACTGTTTTAAGGTTAATGTTATGTTGCCTCCTATATTTACTGTATTGTCTGTGCTTTCATTCTGTATCAGGCTAGGTGGAATTTCAAAATTGCAAACCATCTCATCCTGCACTTTCTACTTTGGCTTCAGACCAGACCTTTCTCACTCTTAAAAGAGAAAATCTCATCCAGTTTATTCCCATACTCTGACAGCCATTGCATCTTAAAACAACAGCATTTCTTTTTTAACTTTCTCCATTAATATTGAAAGTAAACATAAGCTGCATGTCAAGCTCGTCTTTGCTGTATGTTGCTCAGACTGTGTTGCTAGCTAAAGCAGGGGTGGTGGACGCTGTCATTATAAAATACATTGATGGGCTTCGGAAGTACTGTAACATTTGTAATTGAGTGTACGTCTTTAAGAGCAGGGGTAGCGGCGGGGTCGGGGTGTGGGTGTAAGCTAAAGTAGGAAACAGAGTGTGTGGCAGAGCAGTGGTCGTTGTTAGAGAAAGTTCCGTGTGCTGCCTAAAGAAACCAATGGCTTCCTCTTCATTTTTTACAGTATGTTTGTGAATTGTGCCATTGGATGTAACAACCAGTCATCCCTCAATCATTAAATCACATTGCAAAATGAGAAAAACTGACTAGCTGTATGTTATACTTTCAATTTGCATTGGATTATTATTTTTTTCTCCGCACAACGCAGAATATCTGCCATGAGACTATATCAGCGGTGCACAATTGCGCACGCGCGCAGTTTAGAGGGAACGTTGGTTGACATCTTTTTTTTGGGCTTGCCGTCCTCCGATTGACTGGTCCCTGAATTAATGCATGTTTTGAGATGTGAGAGGAAACTGGAGTGCTTGTAGAAAAGCCATGCAGGCACAGCGAGAACATGCAAACTCCACACAGGTGGGCCCAGGATTTGAACCCCGTTCCTCAGAACTGTGAGGCTAATGCTTTAACCAGTTGCGTCACCGTGCCGCCCCATCCATTATCATCATGTTAAAATGGTCATTAGTGTTAAACCAACTGTTCTGATCTTCAGTATACTGCCAAGTACTTGAAGATATCAAATGAGAGCAACAGGAAGACTTTGCTCTTGATTAATCGCCAGTCGTAAACTAAATTTGTGTCCTCACTGGTCATAAAAGTCAAAATAAAAGTAATTACAAACCAAAAGCTTACAAAGCTTTTCCTAAAACACCCTCTGTCAGTGGAAATTTCAGACAAATAGATTATCTGAATAAAACCCTGTTTGACTATCAAATCTAATTTTTGCTGGTGCCTGGGCTCTAAAGACTAAATGCCATCAACACTTCCCATCACCAGCTCTAATCAAATGATGGATAAATCCAGGCCAAGATGAAAATAAAAAATTTAGAAGCACTGGAAAGACCTGAATGAGTACAACATAAATATGGTGCCTTTACAGAAAGCAGCTTTCTGTCATGTTTGGATTTCTTGTCATTTGTCCTACTTTATAACAGGCCCTGTGTCCATTCATCAAAAGACAGTGCTAGGCAGATGTTTATTAAACCCTAATGTAGATAGAGAATTTTAAAGAATAGCTCAATTGAACCCTCCATACAGGGCACTGAGCCACGCCTCCTGAAGTTACATCACCCCACGTGTGCTAACCTCAGACAAACAATTAGCAAAAATGGCGGCGCAGGAAGAAAAGACTAGAGCGAAATTGTCTTATTTACCAAATGATTTCTCACTGGCATTCTTAGCGAATAGTGAAATATTGTTGAAAAGCAGACAGCAGGGCTTCAATTATTTCAGCGAGGGGTATTTCAATGGTATTTCCATGCATATCGACGGAGAAACCATTGATATTAGCGCGAGATCTTTCCAGAGTCAGAGGAAGACCGAGAAGCCACATAATATAATATATTATAACCCAAAGACGAATTTGTCATTGACAGTTTCCTATTTTCGTGTTACATGTTTCGTGTTGAATTAGTGGCGAACCTACGTAAGTCCCGACCAAGTACGACAATCACTACTTTATAGTGTCCTCAAACGAGGCCCCGTAGCTCAGTGGTTAGAGCACTGGTTTGGTACACCAGGGGTTGTGGGTTCATATCCCACTGGGTTCTCCACTCCCTGAGAAGGGTTGTGTCAGGAAGGGCATCCAACGTAAAAATTGTGCTAAACATATATGTGTGTTCATCTGAGATGACACGCTGTGGCGATCCCGAAAGGGACGAGCTGAAAGACCCTACATAGTGTCCTCAAACGTCCTTCCTTCAGTCTTGGTGTCTCGGTGCACGTCGAAGGCTTTTAGGAATCGCTAGTCCGGTTTAGCTTAGCTCCCTAGCCGGCAACAAAGAGACAAGCTTGTGCAGTCAGATCATCGCAAAATATCGCTCAACACAGATCAAGTGTGTCAATCATTCACACGTAGCTATGTTATGCAAGCGAAGAACTGCTAATTCATTTATGTGAGACATCTATTGAAAATCAAATATAGGGCATACCTTCGTGCAAACATAGTCCGGTTTAGCTATGCTCGGTAGCCGCCGAACAGAGACACGTTTGTGCAGTCAGATCATCGCAAAATATCGCTGAAGACAGATCAAGTGTGTCAATCATTCACACGTAGCTATGTTATGCAAGCGAAGAACTGCTAATTCATTTATATGAGATATGTATTGAAAATCAAATATAGGGCTTACTTCGTGCAAACATATCTGTTCCGGTTGATTTTACATGGATTGAGTTGATCATACGATCTTCCACAAAGTTTGATCCATCGAAGAAATTTTTCGTACTCGGTCTTCTGTTCCGGTTGATATTAGATGGATTCAGTTGATGATGCGGTCTTCCACAAAGTTTGATCCATCGAAGACATTTTTCGTACTGGGTCTTCGGTTTTGGAATGCTTTGAGCTCAAGTAGACTGTAATGGTCTTCTGAGTTAACTCCTCAAAAAGGGTATTAAACAGCTGCACCCCATTCAGAATGCTGCAGCTCGGGTTTCGACTAGAACAACGAGGTCAGAGCATATAACTCCAATTGACCCCTCCGTAGAAATTGCGTCATCTGCGTCGCTGACCAATCAGAGGCCAGAGATCTGCATAAACCACGCCCCTTGTTGGCATCCGCCGTTACCTCTGACAAAGTCGCATGGTCCAGTATAGCTTTTGTTAGCGTTTTATCACGTATTTGGGTTCCTTAACAAAAGATATGGTTAAGAGGTGTAGTCACGGACTTTGTAATAGTGACGCCAGGTATCCTGATAGGCTAGTTGGTGGAGTTGAATTCGTACCCTTTCCAAAACCGAAGACAGAGTAGGAAAAATGTCTTCAAACTTTGTGGAAGACGGCATGATCAACTGAATCCATCTAAAATCAACCGGAACAGATATGTTTGCACGAAGGTAAGCCCTATATTTGATTTTCAATACATGTCTCATATAAATGAATTGGCAGTTCTTCGCTTGCATAACATAGCTACGTGTGAATGATTGACACACTTGATCTGTGTTGAGCGATACTTAGCGAGTCCTAAATGCCTTCGACGTGCACCGAGACACCAAGACTGAAGGAAGGATGTTTGAGGACACTAAAGTAGTGATTGTCGTACTCGGTCGGGACTTACGTAGGTTCGCCACTAATTCAAGAATAATTATTGAGGGGACCGCGTGACGTTACACAAAGAAAACGAGATAAACAACTCATAAATCAAGCCTCGCCTTCTTCTTTTCCTTCATACGGCGGTTCACAAACGGCTATACAGATACACATACAGATTCTGCACACAAGTGTGATATGTAACACAAAAATCGGAAACTGTCAATGACGAATTCGTCTTTGGGTTGTAATATATTATATTATGTGGCTTCTCGGGCTTCCTCTGACTCCGGAAAGATCCCGCGCTAATATCGATGGTTTCTCCGTCGATATGCATGGAAATACCATTGAAATACCCCTCGCTGAAATACTTGAAGCTCTGCTGTCTGCTCTTCAGCGATATTTCACTATTCGGTAAGAATGCGAGTGAAAAATCAGCTGGTAAATCGGACAATTTCGCTCTCGTCTTTTCTTCCTGCGCCACCATTTTTGCTAATTGTTTTTCTGAGGTTAGCAAGTGTGGGGTGACGTAACTTCAGGAGGCGTGGTTAAGTGCCCTGTACGGAGAGGTCAATTGACATGAAGCATTGATAGTCTGGCAACATGTTAGAGTCCCACAGTGTTTGAAGAGAAGTCAGGGGTACTTAGGATGATCAGATACAGCTTTCAGACACCAACACATCAAGGACTCATGACACACGCACACACGCACAAACACCCCCACGCACACACACACACATACACACACACACATTTGGACACCCAAGGGCTGAACTCAGGGTGCTCAAGCAGCAGCCTGACAGCTAAGGCTTATCTAGAGTCTTCAATAAACCAACCATGCATGAAATAACAGTACCTGATGAAAACTCACGCAGGCATGGGGAGAAAGCAAGCTAACTCAACACAGGCAGGCCCAGGATTTAAACCCCAGTCTTCAGAACTGTGAGGCCAATGTCCTAAACTTTGCTGAACATGACTGACCAATTCTAAGCGACATACACACTTTTCCTATATGAGGCTCTGTCATTGGTGGCCAGTATAAACCCATGCTCAGTTGAGCACACATAATCCATACATGACCCAGTCATCGCTGACCAGTTCTAACCCATGCCCATTTACCCCATGTATAAACCATATGGTAACCAAAAAGCAGACAGGAGAGTACTTGGGGTGCCTTCTGGTAGAAAAGGGGAGAAGGAGACTTGGTGGTGGTGGAACCCCAAAATACAGGAAGTCATCCAAGGAAAGAGATTAGCGAAGAAGAAATGGGACATGGAGAGGACTGAGGAGAGGGGGAAGGAATACATTGAGATGTGACGTAGGGCAAAGATACAGATGGCGAAGGCTAAACAAGAAGCATATGACGACATTTATACCAGGTTGGATATGAAAGAAGGAGAAAAGTATCTCTACAGGTTGGCCAGACAGAGGGAGAGAGATGGGAAGGATGTGCAGCAATTAAAGGTGATCAAGGACACCGATGGAAATATGTTGACTGGTGCCAGTCGTGTGCTAAGTAGATGGAAGGGTTACGGTTAACCCTTCCTGTTTGCGGTCGTAATGGATAGGCTGACAGATAAGGTTCGAATGGATTCCCGTTGTACCATGATGTTCGCAAATGTTGTGATATGTAGTGAAAGCAGGGAGCAGGTGGAGGAACAATTAGAAAGATGGAGGCATGCACTGGAAAGGAGAGGAATGAAGATTAGCCGAAGTAAAACAGAGTATATGTGCATGAATGAGAAGGGCAGAGGGGGAAGAGTCAAGCTCCAGAGAGAAATGATAGCTAGGGTAGATGACTTCAAATACTTGGGGTCAACAATACAGAGGAATGGAGAGTGTGGTAAGGAAGTGAAGAAATGGGTCCAAGCGGGGTGGAACAGTTGGCGGAAGGTCTCTGGTGTTCTATGTGACAGAAGAGTCTCCCCTAGGATGAAAGGCAAAGTCTATAAAACAGTGGTGAGGCCAGCCTTGATGTACGGATTAGTAACCCCCGCCTCCTAATCCCAGTCTGTCTGGTGGCCGTCCAGGCCCGCAAAAGCGAGGCATCCGGGCGGGCAGGTCAGGAGGTCGACCCAGACGAGAAGAGAAAGCGAGGGTGGATGACAGCGTTGCTACTTCCACTGTAATACTGATTCAGATAAAAATCTAATATTAATATCCATATTTTACTCAATGGTTCTATGAGTATGTGTCTTTAGTATTTCACAGAAAAGGTTGGAAAGAAACCTGAGAAGCAAAGAAGAAACATGGCAACTCTGCTATCATTAAAGAATGGTAGACAAGTGTGGGCAAGACTAGCTTTACAGTACACTAGTGCAATAGTACACTTTAGGCTGAAATCTCCTTGGACCATGATGTTCGCAGATGATATTGTGATCTGCAGTGAAAGCAGGGAGCAGGAGGAGGAACAATTAGAAAGATAGATGTATGCACTGTAAACAAGAGGAATAAAGATTATCCAAAGTAAAACAGAATATATGTGCGTGAATGAGAGGGGCGGAGGATGAATTGTGAGGCTCCAGGGAGAAGAGATAGCGAGGGTGGACGACTGCAAATACTTGGAGTCAACAATACAGAGCAATGGTGACTGTGGTAAGGAAGTGAAGAAACAGGTCCAAGCGAGGTGGAACAGTTGTCTGGTGTTCTATGTGACAGAAGAGTCTCCTCTCGGATGAAAGGCAAAGTCTATAAAAGAGTGGTGTGGCCGGGCATGAGTGAGCAGGTTGAATAGGATTAGAAATGAGCTCATTAGAGGAACAGCCAAAGTTGGATGTTTTGGAGACAAGCTTAGAGAGAGCCGACTTAGATGGTTTGGACATGTCCAGAGGCAAGAGCGTGAGTATATTGGTAGAAGGGTGCTGAGGATGGAGCTGCCAGGCAAAAGAGTGAGAGGAAGGCCAAAGAAAAGGTTGATGGATGTTGTGAGGGAAGACATAAGAGCAGTTGGGGTTAGAGAGGATGCAGGAGATAGGCTAAGATGGAAAAAGATGACATGCTGTGGCGACCCCTAACGGGACAAGCCAAAAGGAAAAGAAGAATATTATATTGGGTTTGTAAAGCACACTTCATTTTTGAGAATTTTTGAGTGCTATATAATGTATGATATGATAAAACCTGAAGATAATGCTCATTTATATTTGACATTTTACAGCTAAGATGGAAGAAAGGAAAAAGCAATGTCTAAAGAATATAAAAAGAGTGGAGCAGAGAGGCTGTGAGAATACAGACAAACATTGAGGGGAAATCCAGAGAAGCACATAGAATATTTAGAGAAGTAGAGAGGACAAAACAAGAAACAAAAGAAAGTTGGGGGAGACATCAAATTTATCAGTGATTCATCTGAGAGGGCATAAAGGAAGGTCAGAAGATCATGACGAAAAAGACAGCAACATCATAGGGTATCAATGAAAAGTCAAAAAGCGATGTAACAATTGTGCAAAGCTTCCACGCCGCCTCCCACACCCTCTGCCACACCTTCTGCCATGTCTCCTCCTCACCTTTTACACACTTCTAGTGAAACTAATAAGAGGCGTTCTGTAATGTGTGCCCACAGAAAAATAAAGACCCATAAGATGAAGATGAAAGAACTTGAACGGAAGAAAGAAAAATATAAAAAATGGTGCCATAGGTTGTGCATGAGGCCAGAGGAATCAAATTGTTCCCCAAGAACAAAAACCCTGAAGGAAATGCGGAGGCACAGAGTTCCTACGTATATCAGAAAGATTCTTCTTTTCCATAACACACTCATGCATGATTCGGAGAATAACTACAAGTCTTCCAATTACAAAGAAAAACTTCGCTTGAGAAGATCACAGACGAGCAGGTTGGTTATAAAATCCAATCTTTCTATGCTCAGTTATTGACACAACTGCAGACAAGCCAGATCTAAAGTTCACCTATCAGAGAACTGCCAAACACAAGACCTTAAACTTAGCCAAGACTTTCTTTCTAAATTCAAAAGGCAACAGTCAAGTATCAGCTGGGAAAAAAAGAAACAATCACAAGACACAAAATGAAGTAACAAAAGCGGATCCTCTCTGACACAATGCTGAATTTACATCAGAAATTGATACTGGAGATGCCTCATCTGATGACAAGATCTTATACACTCTTCTTCTTTTCCTTTCGGCTTGTCCTGTTAGGGGTCGCCACAGCATGTCATCTTTTGCCATCTTAGTCTATCTCCTGCATCTTCCTCTAGAACCCCAACTGCCCTCATGTCTTCCCTCACCACATCCATAAACCTTCTCTTTGGTCTACCTCTCGCTCTTTTGCCTGGGAGCTCCATCCTCAGCACCCTACCACCAATATACTCACTCTCTCGCCTCTGAACATGTCCAAACCACCGAAGTCTGCTCTCTCGAACCTTGTCAGCAAAACATCCAACTTTGGCTGTCCCTCGAATGAGCTCATTTCTAATCCTATCCAACCTGGGCACTCCGAGCGAGAACCTCAACATCTTCATTTCTGCCACCTCCAGTTCTGCTTCCTGTTGTTTCTTCAGTGCCACCGTCTCTAATCCGTACATCATGGCCGGCCTCACCACTGTTTTGTAAACTTTGCCCTTCTGTCACATAACACACCAGACACCTTTCGCCAGCTGTTCCAACCTGCTTGGACCCGTTTCTTCACTTCCTTACCACACTCACTGCTGCTCTGGATTGTTGACCCTAAATATTTGAAGTCCTCCACCCTCACTATCTCTTCTCCCTATAGCTTCACTCTTCCCCCTCCACCTTTCTCATTCACGCACATATATTCTGTTTTACTTTGGCTAATCTTCATTCCTCTCCTTTCCAGTGCATGTCTCCATCTTTCTAATTTTTCCTCTGCATGCTCCCTGCTTTCACTGCATATCACAATATCATCTGCGAACATCATGGTCCAAGGGGATTCCAGTCTAACCTAATCTGTCAGCCTTATCCATTACCACTGCAAACAGGAAGGGGCTCAGAATTGATCCCTGCTGCAATCCGACCTCCACCTTAAATTCCTCTGTCACACCTAAGGCACACCTCACCATTGTTCTACTGCCATCATACATGTCCTGCACTATTTTAACATACTTCTCTGCCACACCAGACTTACGCATGCAGTACCACAGTTCCTCTCTTGGTACTCTGTCATAGGCTTTCTCTAGATCCACAAAGACACAATGTAGCTCCTTCTGACCTTCTCTGTACTTTTACACTAGCATCCTCAAGGCAAATAATGCATCTCTGGTACTCTTTCTAGTCCTGAAACCATACTGTTGCTCGCAGATACTTACTTCTGTCTTGAGTCTAGCCTCCACTACTCTTTCCCATAACTTCATTGTGTGGCTCATCAACTTTATTCCTCTATAGTTCCCACAGCTCTGAACATCCCCTTTGTTCTTAAAAATGGGAACTAGAACACTTTTCCTCCATTCTTCAGGCATCTTTTCGCCCGCTAGTATTCTGTTGAATAAGTTGGTCAAAAACTCCACAGCCATCTCTCCAAATTGCTTCCATACCTCTACCGGTATGTCATCAGGACCAACTGCCTTTCCATTTTTCATCCTTTGTAGTGCCTTTCTGACTTCCCCCTTAGTAATCATTGCCACTTCCTGGTCCTTCACACTTGCCTCTTCAACTCTTCCTTCTCTCTCATTTTCTCCATTCATTAATTTATCAAAGTACTCTTTCCATCTACTTAGCACACTACGGGCACCAGTCAACATATTTACATTGCTATCCTTGATCACCTTTACTTGCTGCACATCCTTCCCACCTCTATCCCTCTGTCTGGCCAAATTGTAGAGATCCTTTTCTCCTTCTTTCGTGTCCAACCTGGTGTACATGTCTTCAAACGCCTCTTGTTTAGCCTTTGCCACCTCTACCTTTGCCCTACGTCGCATCTCGATGTACTCCTTTCGCCTCTCCTCAGTCCTCTCAGTATCCCACTTCTTCTTCGCTAATCTCTTTCCTTGTATGACTCCCTGTATTTTGGGGTTCCACCACCAAGTTTCCTTCTCCCCTTTCCTACAAAAAGACACACCAAGTACTCTCCTGCCTGTCTCTCTGATTACCTTGGCAGTCGTAGTCCAGTCTTCCGGGAGCTTCTGCTGTTCATCGAGAGCCTGTCTTACCTCTTTCCGAATGGCCGCACAACATTCTTCCTTTCTCAGCTTCCACCACATGGTTCTCTGCTCTACCTTTGTCTTCTTAATCTTCCTACCCACCACCAGAGTCATCCTACACACTACCATCCTACGCTGTCGAGCTACACTCTCCCCTACCACTATTTTACAGTCAGTAACCTCCTTCAGATTACATCGTCTGCACAAAATAAAATCCACCTGCGTGCTTCTACCTCCGTTCTTGTAGGTCACTATATGTTCCTCCCTCTTCTGGAAATAAGTGTTCACTACAGCCATCTCCATCCTTTTTTGCAAAGTCCACCACCATCTGTCCCTCAAAGTTCCTTTCCTGGATGCCGTGCTTACCCATCACTTCTTCATCGCTCCTGTTTCCTTGTCCATTAAAATCTGCACCAATCACAACTCTCTCACTGTCTGGGATGCTCAGAACTACTTCATCTTGTTCCTTCCAGAATTTCTCTTTCAACTCTAGGTCACATCCTACCTGTGAGGCATAGCCGCTAACCACATTATACATAACACCCTCAATTTCAAATTTTAGTCTCATCACTCGATCTGATACTCTTTTCACCTCCAAGATATTCTTAGCCAGCTCTTCCTTTAAAATAACCCCTACTCCATTTCTCTTTCCATCTACTCCGTGGTAGAATCATTTAAACCCTGCTCCTAAACTTCTAGCCTTACTACCTTTCCACCTGCTCTCTTGGATCCACAGAATATCAACCTTTCTCCTAATCATCATGTCAACCAGCTCCTGAGCTTTTCCTGTCATAGTCCCAACATTCAAAGTCCCTACACTCAGTTGTAGGCTCTGTGCATTCCTCTTTTTCTTCTGACGATGGATCCGGTTTCCTCCTCTTCTTTGTCTTCAACCCACAGTAGCTGAATTTCCACCGACGCCCTGCAGGTTAGCAGTGCTGGGAGCGGGCATTGTTAACCCGGGCCACGACCGTTCCGGTATGGGATTCTTTAGATGAACGCTCATATTTGTTTGGCACAGTTTTTACGCCGGATGCCCTTCCTGACTCAACCCTCTGCATTTATCCGGGCTTGGAACCGGCCTACAGATTGCACTGGTTTGTGCCCCCATAGGGCTGCATTACAAGATCTTATACACCCTGGACAATATTTTAACCTTAATCCCTCATCTAGGCAAGGTCACCGAGGGGCATGTCCAAATCAGATTTATAGTGTTATTATAATAACACTAAAAATAAATACAGGGAGTCCTGGGGTTAAGACGGTCTCGACCTAAAACGTTTCGACTTTACAACGCCCGTCCCCGTCCTCCATTTGGTCTCGCTAGTGCTTGTCCCTGTTTGTGCACCGGCAGTATCTTCGCATTTTTTGCCCTCCTTTTTAGACATTATCACCCCAAAGAAGAAAGCTGTGTCTTTTAGCAATGCTTCTGGAGTCAAAAGAAAATCCATTACCATGAAGCTCAGGATCATAAAATGATCGGAGAAAGGAGAAACACCAACACCACCAAGGCTTCATTCGGTCAACCGTGTTGACAATTATTAAAGACAAAGAAGAACTGTGCTTTGTTTTATGTTTTTGTTTTTTCTTCACAAAAAGAAAGTTGCTTCATAACCCTCATAGGGACGAAACCCTTTATGTTCGCTAAAATATGAGCTTTGTCCTTAATAATGATCGCCACGGTTGACTGACTGAAGCCCAAGTCTTTACCAATGTCTCTCCTTTCGCCAACCTTTTTATGAGGTTAAGCTTCGTTTTCATGGTAAATGATGTTCTTCTGTCTGGACCAGCATTGCTAAAAGACTCAGCTTTTTTCTTCTAGGCCATAATGTGTAAAAATGTGGGTGAAAAAGACAAAAATACTCCCAGTGCACAAACACAGAAAAACACTGTGCATTAGCTAAGCAGAAACAGTGTGGTGCTCGTGATAAAATGGTGGATGAGGCACGAGGGTCATAAAGTCAAAGTGTCATAGGTCGAATGCGTTGTAACACAATGAATTCCTGTAACTGCACAGACTCCCGTGTTCGAGGTTGAATCATTTTGAGTAATACTCCACACCCATTCTAACAGGCTCGCTAATCTCCTGAAACTTCAAACAGTAATCCATAATCGATTGTTTCTAGAAAGATTGATGGTGCCTATCCCTCCAGCCGGCCATTTATCTACACATTACAGTACCCATTGCTGATGTGAAACTATGCCCAACGTTTAAGATCATTACCTGCCACCGTGGGGGACCTAGGTTCAATACACAAATTGGACCCTTCACTAACATTCCCCAGACTCACAGCAGTAGTGTCCTTGAGTCAGACACTGATACTCTGAACTCCTCCCCAGGCACCTCAGCTGCACCCAGCTTCAGTGTGCTCCACCAACAAGTGTGTGTGTGTGTGTGTGTGTGTGTGTGTGTTGTGTGTGTGTGTGTGTTCACTATGGATGGGTAAAATGCAGAGAACAAATTTCATGTGCATGGATGCATGTTTATGGTAAAAAAGGTGATTCTGCTCTACAGAAGCTAGCTAATCTGCTAAACTACGTATCATTGCCTCTTGCAATCAAGGGGCAAGAGTCAATTACTCAATGCCAACATATTTTTCTGACGATATTACAAATCCATGCTGTGTTGCTCTTTGTAATCTTTGGATGATTTATTCTAGTAACATTGGAGCCATCATGTTTCACTATATCCAAGTAGTTAGTGTTATTAGCCTACACTGGTGTCTACGCCTAATGCGGGACAGTTCTCTAAGAACAAACTATTTCGCTCTAGCTGGTGGACATGTTCCTCTACCAGGGAAAGCCTCTGATGGAGAATGGTCCAATTGGTTCATGAATCTATATTCATTTTCATTTGCCCAGAGTTTTTGAAGCGAAGTCTGTGATACCCAAAAAGCCTCATGGATGTCTGGCAGTGTTGTGGCTGCAGCTAGAAGCTTTGAAAACGCGGCTTCTCCACTCTTAAAAATTCAAAATACCGCAGTCTCAAAAAGTAAAAATTAAACCAAAGGCAAAAGGTAGAAATGTAAGAAGATGAGAGGAAAGTGTTAAAGTTTTGTCTGTAGAACATACACAGGTTTGTGCAACTGGACCAGTGGTATACTCCTCCTTCTTCTTCTTCTTTTCCTTTCGGCTTGTCCCGTTAGGGGTCGCCACAGCGTGTCATCTTTTGCCATCTTAGCCTATCTCCTGGATCTTCCTCTCTAACCCCAACTGCCCTCATGTCTTCCCTCACCACATCCATAAACCTTCTCTTTGGTCTTCCTCTCGCTCTTTTGCCTGGGAGCTCCATCCTCAGCATCCTTCTACCAATATACTCACTCTCTCGCCTCTGAACATGTCCAAACCATCGAAGTCTGCTCTCTCGAATCTTGTCTCCAAAACATCCAGCTTTGGCTGTCCCTCGAATGAGCTCATTTCTAATCCTATCCAACCTGGTCACTCCGAGCGAGAACCTCAACATCTTCATTTCTGCCACCTCCAGTTCAGATTCCTGTTGTTTCTTCAGTGCCACTGTCTCTAATCCGTACATCATGGCCGGCCTCACCACTGTTTTGTAAACTTTGCCCTTCATCCTAGCAGACACTCTTCTGTCACATAACACACCAGACACCTTTCGCCAGCTGTTCCAACCTGCTTGGACCCGTTTCTTCACTTCCTGACCACACTCTCCATTGCTCTGTATTGTTGACCCCAAGTATTTGAAGTCGTCGACCCCCGCTATCTCTTCTCCCTGTAGCCTCACTCTTCCCCTTCACTTTTCTCATTCACGCACATATATTCTGTTTTACTTCGGCTAATCTTCATTCCTCTCCTTTCCAGTGCATGTCTCCATCTTTCCAATTGTTCCTCTGCATGCTCCCTGCTTTCACTGCATATGACAATATCATCTGCGAACATCATGGTCCAAGGGGATTCCAGTCTAACCTCATCTGTCAGCCTATCCATTACCACTGCAAACAGGAAGGGGCTCAGAGCTGATCCCTGATGCAGTCCCACCTCCACCTTAAATTCCTCTGTCACACCTAAGGCACACCTCACCATTGTTCTGCTGCCATCATACATGTCCTGTACTATTTTAACATACTTCTCTGCCACACCAGACTTACGCATGCAGTACCACAGTTCCTCTCTTGGTACTCTGTCATAGGCTTTCTCTAGATCCACAAAGACGCAATGTAGCTCCTTCTGACCTTCTCTGTACTTTTCCACGAGCATCCTCAAGGCAAATAATGCATCTGTGGTACTCTTTCTAGGCATGAAACCATACTGTTGCTCGCAGATACTTACTTCTGTCCTGAGTCTAGCCTCCACTACTCTTTCCCATAACTTCATTGTGTGGCTCATCAACTTTATTCCTCTATAGTTCCCACAGCTCTGAACATCCCCTTTGTTCTTAAAAATGGGAACTAGAACACTTTTCCTCCATTCTTCGGGCATCTTTTCGCCCGCTAGTATTCTGTTGAATAAGTTGGTCAAAAACTCCACAGCCATTTCTCCAAATTGCTTCTATACCTCTACCGGTATGTCATCAGGACCAACTGCCTTTCCAGTTTTCATCCTTTGTAGTGCCTTTCTGACTTCCCCCTTAGTAATCATTTCCACTTCCTGGTCCTTCACTCTTGCCTCTTCAACTCTTCCTTCTCTCTCATTTTCTTCATTCATCAACTTCTCAAAGTATTCTTTCCATCTATTTAGTACACTACCGGCACCAGTCAACACATTTCCATCTCTATCCTTAATCACCCTGACCTGCTGCACATCCTTCCCATCTCTATCCCTCTGTCTGGCCAACCTGTAGAGATCCTTTTCTCCTTCTTTCGTGTCCAACCTGGTGTACATGTCTTCATATGCCTCTTGTTTAGCCTTTGCCACCTCTACCTTTGCCCTACGTCGCATCTCGATGTACTCCTTTCGCCTCTCCTCAGTCCTCTCAGTATCCCACTTCTTCTTCGCTAATCTCTTTCCTTGTATGACTCCCTGTATTTTGGGGTTCCACCACCAAGTCGCCTTCTCCCCTTTCCTACCAAAAGACACACAAAGTACTCTCCTGCCTGTCTCTCTGATTACCTTGGCTGTCGTAGTCCAGTCTTCCGGGAGTTTCTGCTGTCCATCGAGAGCCTGTCTCATCTCTTTCCCAACATTCTTCCTTTGTCATCTTCCACCACATGGTTCTCTGCTCTACCTTTGTCTTCTTAATCTTCCTACCCATCACCAGAGTCATCCTACACAGCACCATCCTATGCTGTCGAGCTACACAGTCCCCTACCACTACTTTACAGTCAGTAATCTCCTTCAGATTACATCGTCTGCACAAAATATAATCCATCTGCGTGCTTCTACCTCCGCTCTTGTAGGTCACTATATGTTCCTCCCTCTTCTGGAAATAAGTGTTCACTACAGCCATCTCCATCCTTTTTGCAAAGTCCACCACCATCTGCCCTTCAAAGTTCCTTTCCTGGATGCCGTACTTACCCATCACTTCTTCATCGCCCCTGTTTCCTTTACCAATATGTCCATTACAATCTGCACCAATCACAACTCTCTCGCTGTCTGGGATGCTCAGAACTACTTCATCTGGTTCCTTCCAGAATTTCTCTTTCAACTCTAGGTCACATCCTACCTGTGGTGCATAGCCGCTAACCACATTATACATAACACCCTCAATTTCAAATTTTAGTCTCATCACTCGATCTGATACTCTTTTCACCTCCAAGACATTCTTAGCCAGCTCTTCCTTTAAAATAACCCCTACTCCATTTCTCTTCCCATCTACTCCGTGGTAGAATAATTTAAACCCTGCTCCCAAACTTCTAGCCTTACTACCTTTCCTCCTGCTCTCTTGGATGCACAGAATATCAACCTTTCTCCTAATCATCATGTCAACCAACTCCTGTGCTTTTCCTGTCATAGTCCCAACATTCAAAGTCCCTACACTCAGTTGTAGGCTCTGTGCATTCCTCTTTTTCTTCTGACGCTGGATCCGGTTTCCTCCTCTTCTTTGTCTTCGACCCACAGTAGCTGAATTTCCACCGACGCCCTGCAGGTTAGCAGTGCCGGGGGCGGGCGTTGTTAACCCGGGCCACGACCGATCCGGTATGGGATTCTTTAGATGAACGCTCATATTTGTTTGGCACAGTTTTTACGCCGGATGCCCTTCCTGACGCAACCCTCTGCATTTATCCGGGCTTGGGACCGGCCTACAGATTGCACTGGTTTGTGCCCCCATAGGGCTGCATTCAGTGGTATACTCCTGCACCTGCATTAATTGTTCCAAAGAGCATTTTTTGGGGGGTTTGTTCCAAGTTCCTCAACATTAGACATATTCACATTAGATAAATTTGTTTTCTCCATACTCTTTACCATGATTTCAGCAAAGAAAGTCATCCATCCATGGATTCATGGCCTGTGTTTAATTTCTGGTCATGGTGGTGGATGCCAGGGAGGGATAATAATAATGAGGGAAAAGCAGAGAGGGGGGGTTGATTTTCCTGAATGATGGAAGAAACTGTCTTTGAGCCTCCTGATTTTGGCCTCAAGACTCTGCAGTCTCCTCCCTGATGGCAGTAATTTGAAAGGGCAGTCGGATGTGTTAGTGGGGTCACGAGTGATCCTGATGGCCCTGCAGGTGAGGCGCGTGTCATAAATGTCCAGAAGGGTTGGGAGAGAGACATCGATAATCTTCTCAACTGCTCTCACAGTGAGGTGCAGGAGCTTGCTGCAGGAGGTGCTGCAGGCGCCATACCACATGGTGATGCTGCTGCACAGGATTCTCTCAATCATCCCTCTGTAAAAGGAGATCAGGATGGGGGACGGGCCTCTTCCTCTTTTCGCTTCTGGCTGCTTTTGTACGTTGAGCTGCGTGGAGTGTAACTAATTACAGTTGTGCCACTCCTTGGATCCTTTCTTCTTGTAGGGTGTACGATGGAGAATACATTCTCATGTCGGGATAACATCGTCAATGTGCAGTTCTATAATACTGCAAAGTCCCTGCAGACGTGGTTAAGCATCTTAATAACACTGCTGCTAATTGACACTGCATTGACTTTTCTGTCTGGCTTTACAGTCACAAACCCTGACATAGATGCCACAAGCACCAGCAGGTACTTTTCCCTCTTCTGGGCTGTCTCCTGTGGGTCCAGTCGCATTCATGGAGATGGATTCCTATCAGAGTGCTTTTAATCACGAGCAAATGAATTTCCTGCCTTTTTTTAACATATATTGTAGTGACCACACAGCTCAAGGTATCACATGACACAGTGGATCACCTTTTCCGAAATGCAGAAAAACATCCTGTCCAGCTCCTTTTTTGTCTGAATATCATTCTCGCTATAACACAATAATTCTTTTTATACACTGAACAATATACTTCATTATCACCCCACCACTATGCCCCCAAACTTGCATTACCTTTCTTATGCACCACTTCCACTGTTTGGTTGTAGCTCAGTAGTTTTCTCCCATATGTCATGGTCTACATTTTTGCCTTTCATCGCCTTTTCATCCTCAAATAGTCAAGCCTTCATCAAGTCCCTGAGTATAGTTTTTCTTTGTAGCTTGTCCCATTAAGGTTCACAACCACATGTCATCCTTTTCTATGTAAGCCTTTCTCCTGCACCCCCCTCTCTAACACCAACTGTCCTAATGTCTACGTCAATCAACCTTTCTTTGCTCTTCCTTGAGCTCCCTTGCCTGACAGCTCCATTCTCATCATCCTTCAACTAACATAGTCACTCTCTGTACCCTCTGAACGTGCCCAAACCATTAAAGTCTGCCCTGTCTGACGTTGTCTCTAAAACATCTAACCTTGGCTGTCACTCTGAAGTAGTCATTTCTAATCCTATGCAGCCAGCTCACTTCAAGAGAGAACCTCAACATTTTTATTTCTGCCACTCCAGCTCTGGTTCCTGTTGTCTTTTCAGTGACACCATCTCTAATCCATACATCATGGCTGGCCTCACCACTGTTTTGTAAACTTTGCTCTTCATCCTAGCAGAGACTCTTCAGTCACATAATACAATGGACCCCTTCCTCCAACCTTCAAACCTGCTTGGACCCGTTTCTTCACTTCCTTACCACACTCACCATTGACCCCAAGTATTTGAAGTTGCCCACCCTCTCTTCTCCCTGTAGCCGTACTCTCCCCACTCCCACTTGTTATTCATGCACGTATATTTCGTTTCATTTCAGCAAATCTTCATACCTCTCTTTTCTATTGTATGCCTTTACCTTTCTAACTGTTCCTCCACTTGCTCCCTGCTTTCACTACACATCACAACATCATCTGCGAACATCATGGTCCACAGGCTTTCCAGTTTAACTTCATCTTTCACCCTATCTGTCACCAATGGAAAAAGGAAGGGGTTCAGGGCTGATGACTTATATCTGCCAGTGCTTTCTTGTACAGTAAGTACACTATTTCATCTTCTCATACAAAAGAGTATATTCCTCTTCTATAGTATCAACAAGTATTATTATTATTTTTTTCATTGTATCTGTACTGTATTCCAATAAGTGAAGCTTACCTTTACCATGATGCAAAAAAATGACTAAATTTCCAAAGTTTCTACTAAACAGTTAATCTAACACTCCCCACTCAAGATTTGCTTTCTGGGCCCATTTTCCCTCAATTTCTGACTGTTTTGGTGTAACTATAATGAAAATAAAGGTCTCACCCGATTGACACAAGGTACTTTTTTCAATTGAGAAAATAAACAATCCTAGC
Source organism: Syngnathoides biaculeatus (assembly GCF_019802595.1). Lineage (NCBI taxonomy): Eukaryota > Metazoa > Chordata > Actinopteri > Syngnathiformes > Syngnathidae > Syngnathoides > Syngnathoides biaculeatus. The sequence goes on along the minus strand of NC_084648.1, from coordinate 29,440,412 downwards.
CACTATATGAGGAAATATACTCCAGTGCTGTATACCCAAATGATTTCAGAGTGGCATTTGCTTCTCCGTATGAAATATGTAATTATTGGGAAAAATGACAGTAGTGTCTCTTCTTCCATTCCCATAACTAGCTGCCATTCCATGACCAAACTTCCATACATTCTATGTGCATGTGCAGAACACCCTGCATTGTGATAATATTCTCGTCACATACTCTATGTTGCTAGGAACTCTATTGTAAGAAGCCCACGAGAATGTTCTGCCAGAGGAGAAAAGGCAGCATGATGGAGTACATGCCATTTATCCTGGGACATTTGCTGCTGATTTCCCCTAAGAGCTATCTCTTTGGAATTCATTGCCTGAGGGGTTTGACTCAGGTGAAGCAGTATTAACATAGCAACAACCAACAAAAGTGGCAGAAAAGGTTCTTTACATGAAGAACAAAGGAAGTATTTCAGCTTCACAAAACTGTGCATATTGTGAATTTGATGTTCCTAGTTTTGGATGCTGGATTACCCCCATTTATCCTCCAATTCTTTGTTATAATGGAATAAAGGGCTGACTGGAATATACTCTACTCATAATGTCCATAAATACTGTCTCCCTTCATTTTTTTTTTAAATCAGAGCTTCTGTTTGTGTTTTGTGGTAGTTACAAAAGCAGTAATGAAAAAACATTTGTAGTATGGTGAGCACAAGAGGCAGGTCACTGTCATTCTATGTAGAGTGTCTATATAGGAGCACTAGCCCTATTATTAATTCTGAAATGGGGACATATCAAATTCAGATGACATATATAAGTGTATGTTGTAGTGACATTCTGTCACAAATGATTCATACCTGTGAGCAATGCCTTTTTGTTCACGAAAGGACTAAAGTTGCAGAAACCTCTTCTCATTTGGGAAGGACACGCAGTGTCAATGGTCAGATTCTGATGAACTATGCCTGCACGTCAGTGCATAAATGTGGGATTCCAAAGAGGAATGGGGTGAACAGGAAATTGGTGTTAGAATTCCATATACATTTCAGAAATAATTTATAGTATTTTTATGTGCAAACCCAATTCCAATGATGTTGGGATATTGTGTTGAACATAAAAAGAGAATACAATCATTTGCAAGTCATCCATCCATTTTCTGAGCCGCTTATCCTCACATGGGTTGTGGGAGATTTGCAAATCATGTTTTTAATTGAACAAACTATAAAGACAAGATATTTAATGTTCAAACTGATAAAACGTTATTGTTATTAGCAATCATTGACTTGGAATTTTTTGGCTGCAACACATTCTCAAAAAGATGGGAACATGATTGCAACATGATTTGCAAATTGTATTGTGTTTATATTTATGTTTACCACAACGTCCCAACTCCATTGGAATTGGTTTCGTATGGGAAAGTTAAAAACCTTTGCAAGGCTTCTTTATATTCCTGTGCAGCGACCACAATAAAGTAAGTGTGAGTCTCCTGCACGTAGTTTGGCTTCACACTCGAGCAGAATCCACCAATCCAGTTTTGAAAATGTGCTGGAGTTCTTCTCCAAGTCAGAGGTGTCGCTATGGCTGGTATTGGCTAAAATGCCACGGCGTGGGGTTTTACTCAGTACAATTTAGACATCTCCGTTTTCTGTTTTCACGTTCTTTTCCGTAACAAGCAATGAAGTAGAATATATATTTTTTAATTTTTCGTCATTGATAACAAGGAACAAAGCAATAATAATGGCGACTGTGGAAGGTTGTCTGCTTTAACAAACGGACCTATAATGTGACGGAACGGGCCAATCATGAGAGATGCACTCCGTGGCTCTCATCGGGCTGAAACTTTTTTTTGATGTATGCACGGCAGGCTATGCCAGTGATTCCCAAACAGTGGGCCGGGGTACGGTAGTGTGTGATGGTATAAAGTAAAAAAAAAAAAAAAAAGTATAAAGTAGCCTTAAGACTGTAACATTTGGAATTAAACTAAAAGCTTGTGGTAAAAATATTCCAATAAAAATGGGTTAACTCTGGTCACGTATTTAGGTTTTAATGGCTTTGTTGGACACATAGTCCACTAGAATGAAACAGCCTTAATAGAATCATCAACTTTATTGGCCAAGTATGTAACAACTCACAAGGAATTTGTCTCCTGTAGTTGGTGCCGCCTGAGTACAAGATACATGTTGAGTAGGAAGAACTATAGTCAACTAATAATGTTCAAAAAATGAGATGTGAGGCACTGTTACAACACAAGTATGTCGCATTATGCTTATTTTGATAAAAATAAATAAGTTAAGTGTAATGTCCATACATTATTTTATTTTACACTAGTATGAAATCCTAAAATCCTGTGATTAGCTGATGACCAGTTCAGGGTGTACTCCACCTCTCACCCAGCACACACACGACCCTAGTGAGGATAAGGAGAATGGAAAATGAATGCATGAATGAATGACAGCTAAAACATCAGTGAGTGGCAGAGAATCAGTTTAAGCTACACGTAGCCTCTTTAACAGAGTCAGCGAGGTTAGGCTCTCACACACCAACAACCTTTGTGAGAATAATTGGTTCAGAAAATGGATGGAAAACTGTGAAAATACAGATAGAGATAATGTGGTAAACATTACCTCTACAGTTTGTAAAGGATAAATGATGGTAAACGTTTGACCCTGGAAGTATTTGTTTTCTTGGTGGAAAAACCCATGATGACATCCCAGAAGGTGAAAGTGTTTCATTAAAGTAGGCATTTGTTTCGACATCCTCGTCTGTAGTTTAGAGTTTGTGCAAATCTTGTAACAAATAGCCTAGAGGGTGTTTACAAGCTAAAATCAATGCAAGACCTTTCAATCCACTGACCTTCAATCATACCTGAGGGAGTGTGGGGGTTGGGTGGTGTTTCAGCATAAAGGAAGCTTGGTCGCTTTGAGCTGGAGCCTATTCCATCTGAAAGACTAGATTGGTCACCAGTCAATCATAACAAATGAAGTGGAAATTAATAAATTTGTGCGGTTGCCTCAGTATACGTCATTATTCAACACACAAAGGCACACTTAGTTACTGCCATACTTACTGTGTATTGGGCTAAAAAACTGTTGATAGAAATGTTGACTTTATAACTTTCTGCTTCATTAGCACCATGTTAGAACTTGTGAACAAAATCACGTTACTGTGCTACCATAGAAACTGCATGAAATCCCATTTTTCAGATGACCTGTACCATGACAGACAAGTGTAAAAGGATTTGATTGAATTTTTCTAATTCATGTCAGTTTCAAGTCATTAGCAGCATAGTCATTAACAGCATTTCAGATCATATGCAATTTTGAGGGAATTGCAGCTTCTATTTTTTTTCATTCATATTTTTATCAGGCGGCACGGTGGAGCAGCTGTAAAACATTGGCCTCACAGTTCTGAGGACCAGGATTCAATACCAGCCCCCCCTGTGTGGAGCTTGCATGTTCCCCCCGTGCCTGCGTGGGTTTTCTCCCAGCACTCCGGTTTTCCCCCGCATCCCAAAAACATGCAACATTAATTGGACACTCTAAATTGCCCCTAGGTGGGATTGTGAGTGCAACTGCTGTCTGTCTCCATATGACCTGCGATTGGCTGGCAACCAGTTTAGCGTGTACCCCGCTTCCTGCCCGTTGACAGCTGGGATAGGTTCCAGCACTCCCCTCGACTATTGTGAGGATAAGTGGCTAGGAAACTAGATGGATGGATAACTTTATCAGTAATATAAATCATACATTGGCCTTACAAATTGTATTACAACAAGATAAAAGGCAAGAATAATCCACAGAGAAACAATACAGCTAATACACTGCCTCAGAGTGTTTGGAAATAATACCGGCAGATTTATTTGATGTCATTTGCTAACTATTTCCTTGGTATTTGAAAATCGCTGCAAATGATGTATTAGCATGTCCTCAAGTCATTTCTTTGTGTTTTCAACTAAGGAACTCTATCTAGCAATGAGTTACGTAGCTGCCATAAATGTCAATTAGTTGTACTACCAAAGTTAATTTAATTGTTTGATTTATTTGAATTAAAGTGTAACTTATGTTATTGAGGGAAATTTTTTTTTGTTATTTCATGTTTATATAGCAGAACTTTGTACACCAATGTTGGTGGTGTGAGGAGGGTTATTTTGGTGTGTTTCCTCTACACCACGCTATAGTTAAAACGGTGGCAAGGATTTGACGGTAGTTAGAAAAAATAGCAAGAGAAGCAAGAAGAATAAGTTAACTCCGTTTGGTCAGAAGATCAATAAGTTCTCACTGTAACTCCCGTTCAGTCACTCAGGACAAGGTGATCCTTTTTCACAGGCATCTAAGCATCTTGGCATATTAGCCTGTTGACATGCTGACGTGTTAAGAAAAGCCTGTGAAAAAGCACTTTGTCCTAAGTGACTGAACGGGAGTTACAAGTAATTTTTGACAATAAGATAGTATGTTTTACAGACACCTTTTATTATTCTTATAGACACTTTCAGACAAACAGTTTTCTGCAAGTGAACACACACACACACACACACACACACACACACATACATATATATATATATATATACAGGCTTGCTAGGGATGTATCAAGACGCATCAAATCCACAGATTACGGTATTTGAAATGGCATTGTGTGCTGCCGTGACATATCTGTGAGATTATAAGTACTGTAGTTATTTGTAAACTTCTTAACAAAACTAAAGGAGTATGTTGCTGTTCACTCACTCGTTTCCAGTACGGTAAGAGAGGAGGAACATACTTGGAACCAGAAACAATTGCTCAAGTATAATTCATTACGATGCCAATTATTGGGCTTCGTATAGGGAATATGCGCCCCAATTGGAGGCACCTTCTGGTCTGGTCTTAATTACTCTGCCTCTCACACTTCCAGTCAAGTGGCTCAATAATGCGGATCAGGTTTTACGTCTCATCGCACCTCTGCAATTTTGATGGTAAATTTCCCAGCATTGCTTGCTGGACCCTTTAACTGGCAATTTGGTCATTTGTGCACATTTTAAATAACTGCCATCATTCTCTCTCCCATGAGGTTGGAGAACCACATTTGTAAAATAGCTGCAAAAGCTGTTTTTTTGGTATAGTTTCCTCTTTCTAAAGGAAACACTTGTGAGCTTCCATTTCAAGCAAGTTTGTGTGAGAGGTTGAAAAGGTTTTAGTCATAGTTACAAGGTGGAAAACAAAAGGACACTGACTTTACCATTTTTTATGGAAACAGTTACATAACCAGGTTGTCATATGAAACACTATTTTCTGAATTGTGCACAAAATAGCATGCTAAGGTGGATTTCCACGTGCTGCACGCAAATAATGCAACAAACAAACACATTTTTTAATTATATACTGTATTTAATTTCATGTTTTGTTTTGGGTTTATTATTTGTGTAAAGAACAAACAACATCCAATCGAAGCAACATCCGAGGCTTTAGTGTTAATTAGTTATATTACTTGGAGTAATTAATTGAAATCCTATTACATTTTGAACAGGGTAACTTGGAATTGTTACCAAAGACACAACCCTCATTTGTTTCAAGCTAATTTGTATTTGAAATAGGTTGAACAAAAATTGTCAAGTGGAGTAAGTTTTATTTTTTCCCTCCACTGGAAGTTTTGGCTTGAAACAAGTTTGGTTCATTATTACATGATTAGTCTTACTGCAATTGGGTTAGTTTTGACGAGTAATAAAAGAAATATTCTTTCTAAGAATTGGGCTTTTTGCAGAGTAAATAAAAGCTTCAACCAAACAAAATAAACAAAACAAAAAAGCCCGTCCAGCCTTGCCCACCCACAGGACAACCACTCCGGAACATTTAGAGAAATCCGCTGCGTCCTTAAAAGCTGATGATGAATGGCGTCAGGAACAACACTGTAACTTTGTAACACCACCTCCGATGCTTTGCTGAAACCAAACAACCCTCTTGTGAGGATACGCGACTCAGATAAGGGAGGGATGAATGAATGGGTGAAATTAGCCATCAAGGTAAGCATCTTGGAAAATGGATGGATGGATGGATCTTCTGAGAATTCAATCAAGACAAATGATGAAAAAAGCCAAAAAAAAACGGGGTAACATGGTGATTCTTTTGCGTTGATATTTCTTGCAGTCTATTCCACTTTTATTTCTTACTTTTATGTCTACCATCATCGAAAAGGATTGTTTATAAGGATGAAACACAAATGGTATGTTAAGGGCTTTCTTACCAATAAGTCTTGACCTCTGCTGGATCCCACCTCTGACTTAAATTATCTATTATTTCATGCCTTGTATTCTACTTATAGTTACATATTGTCATGATCCTGCCGCTCCAGCACGAGCTGTGCGGGTGTCCGAGCAGGTGCGCTGATTGGAAGGTGCACACCTGCGCCTCATGCAGCCTGATTATGCTGTGGATTTATATGACCGCGATGACGACTGGCCGGCGCCAGTTCGTATGATCTTCATGTCCCATTCGTGTGCTCCGGTATCCCTGATTGAACCTCTGTGTACCGACCTTCGTCCCTTCTCCGACCAACCTTGTAAGCCTGACTCCTTTGATACTTCTGCCTGCGTTGATTGTTCTCCCGTGTACTGACTCCTGCTGCACCGGACTGCCTGCTCGATCCCCTACCTCTGCATATAATAAACGTGTCTCTTCTTGAACTACCTTGCGTCTTCTGAGTTCCTGCATCTGGGTCCTACTCTCGTTTCCGATGGGACGTGACAGAATGAACTGGCCAATACAGGACCCAGCAGGAAAGACCCGGGGTCGCCGGGACCGACGCAAGGTAGACCGTCTGCCGGAGGACCAAGCCTGTCCAATCTGGGTAGGCTCCCTGACGTCCTCCACTTCCGTGTCTTACGCTCCGCCAGCGAGGTATGAATACGTCCCGAACACGACCCGTCCGGCTCCTCATATTCTTCTGGACTCTGACTTTTCGGAGTATGAGGAGGACCGTGATTTGTATGACCGGCTGCCGGAGTACGACTCCGATTATTCTGACTATGAATCTGCTCGTCCGATCTTTCATCCCAGTCACTTTTTTTTCACCTCCCCGTGTTTCTAGCACCAGAACGTCTTCACCCGGTAGGTTTAAGTACACCAATCCATATGAGGGAACCCGCTTGGCCATCTACCCGGGACCTCCGCGTGGCGGCCAGAGGAGACGCCCCGGCTGGGCGCTCCCCGGTGCCTCCCGCTGCGCGGCAACTAAGACATCGTCCTCCCACTCCTCGCCGGCAACGGTGAAACCGGCAGACCCTAAGCTGGTGGCGAAGCTTCCAGCCCAGAGGGAGGAGGAGTCTCCAAATCACGAGGCGTTCTACCGTGAAATGCGGGCGGAGATAGAGCGGCAGAGCGCGGAATTGGTGGGTCTCACGGCCCAGGTCCGGCAAGGATTGGCGAACCAGCCGAGCTACTCTGACGTCGCAACGGCGACGGACTCGCTGCTGATGCAGGTTCACGTGGCAGTTGGAACTGACCCGCTTCCGAGACACGCCCACGTGTCAGTTTCGACTGACTCTCCGCCTGCTCAGGTTCACGTTGCCGTGGAAACCGACCCGCCCCCTTGCCAAGTGCACGCCGCAGTGGGAACGGACCCGCCACCTCGCCAAGTGCACGTCGCAGTTTTGGCTGTTCTGAGCAGAGTTCACGCAGCAGTCGAAACTGACCCGCTCCCGAGACACGCCCACGTATCAGTTTCGACTGACTCTCTGCAGACTCTTGTTCACGTTGCCCTGGAAACGGATTCGCCACCGCGCCACGCCCACGTTGCTGTTTCAACGGATGCACTGCAAGCTCACGTGGCAGAGGGGACCGACCCGATGCCGCCTCACGTTGCTGTCCAGGAGGTGGCGATGGGGTCGCCGCCTTCTCACGTTGCTGTCCAGGAGGTGGCGATGACGATGGGGTCGCCGCCTTCTCACGTTGCTGTCCAGGAGGTGGCAGTACTGGCGCCGCCTTCTCACGTTGCTGTCCAGGAGGGGGCGGTACTGGCGCCGCCTTCTCACGTTGCTGTCCAGGAGGGGGCGACGGTGTCGCTGCCTTCTCACGTTGCTGTCCAGGAGGGGGCGATGGCGTCGCCGCCTTCTCACGTTGCTGTCCGACAAGAGCTTGGGAGTTCTGATGAGCCACCCCGGAGCTGGAGAGACTTCGGGATGGTAATGGTGGCGGTCATGGCTCTCGTCCTTCTCTCCATCATCCTATTCGCTCCAGATGGCTCCCAGCCGCTTCATGACTTGGCCTCATTGGTGACCAATCCACGGCTGCCTATTGACCAAGCCTCGGTGGCGACCAATCCTTGGTTGTTTGGCAACTACGGCGTGGGAGGTTCTCGTCCGGAGCAGTGGCCTGCCTCGTTCTGGTGCCTGCTTCTTCGTTTGGTTCCTCACAGAGGTCGTCCGCCCGAATCGCCCCGTGGGGACCCTGGTGCTAGGCGTCCGGGTCGCCCTCCTGACCTGTCCACCCGGACGCCTTGTGTTTGGTGGCCTGGATGGCCACCAGACTGGGGTTGGGGGGGGGGTGCCCTCCTCCGGACACCCCTTCCGCCCACCCCTGCCTGTGTTAATTACTGTCTGTTTTTTCGTTTAGGCACGTCTGGGAGCCGTGCCTTTGAGGGGGGGGGGGTACTGTCATGATCCTGCCGCTCCAGCACGAGCTGTGCGGGTGTCCGCGCAGGTGCGCTGTGTCATGCTCCTGGATTCCAGCTAATCTGAAGGTGCACACCTGCGCCTCATGACCTTTGATTAGACCCAGTACATATAGGACCCGGGGGACGACTATTACTCTGCTAGATCGTTGCTCTTCATGCCTCGTTCCCGCACTTCTGCTTTCTTGACTTCTGACCTCCGTGTACCGACCCACGCCTGTTCATTGACCACCCTCGTAAGCCCATTCGTACTGGTACTACGAATTGTTTGGACTGTCTACCTGATCTCAGACCTCGGACCGAATAAAGGTTTCCTCTGTACTGTCTGCTGTCTCTGGAGTCGTGCATTTGGGTCCACCCTTGAGCCCCGCACCGTGACAGAACGATCTAGTCAGAACATGGACCCAGCCGACTCTGAAGCCATTCGCCATGCGCTGCAAGTGCAGGGCAAACGCCTGGGTGAACAAGAGGCTGCTCTCCAGGGTATGACTCACCAGATCCAGGAGCTCTGCACCCAGCTGGAACCGTGGCTAGCCTCCCAAGCTAGCACGGCCGCTCCTGTGCCTTTCCGTGCCACCATCACTCCGCTCTCTCGACCAGAGCGGTTCTCCGGCGACTCCGGTAACGTCAAGCCCTTCCTGGCGCAGTGCAATCTCCACTTTGAGCTGCAAGCGTCCGCTTTTCCCACGGACCGCTCCCGGATCGCCTTCGTCATTTCCCACATGACAGGGAGGGCGGAGGCATGGGCCACCGCCGAGTGGAGCCGTAACTCGGAGACCTGCCGCTCATGGGCGAGCTTCGTCTGCGCGCTCACCCAGGTGTTCCAGTACGCGGCTCCGGAACGCCAGGCGGCGTCGTCACTCATGACAATTCGCCAGGGACGTCGCCGCGTGTCCGACTACGCCATTGAGTTCCGGATTCGGGCTGCCGAGAGCCGCTGGAATGAGGAAGCCCTCCATGACGCGTTTTACGAGGGACTGTCCCCACAGATTCGTGGTCACCTCGTGGCCATGGATCTTCTGCCTTCGCTTAACTCCCTCATCGCATTGGCCCTCAAGGTGGACCAGCGCCTCACCGTGCAGAGACAGATGGAGGGCCTGAGGGAGGAGGAGAGGGAGAGTCGCAGTCCGGTTGCTTCCGCTTCCCGGCCACCCGTGTTGTCAGCTTCATCGGAGTCCATGCAAGTGGAGGGCCTTGGCGGCTCAGCGGAGGAGCACTTACGTCGGCGATGAGAGGGACGCTGTTTTTACTGCGGGCGTTTGGGACACTTGATCGCCCGCTGCCCGACTCGACCAGGGCACTCTGACATCAGGATCTCTGCTCCGGTGAGTGTGCGGTACACCGCGGCGGGGTCAGGGAGGTCCCTTCTTCACCTCACCTTGGGAACGGACTCCCGTTCATGCACTGTGACGGCTTTCATAGATTCTGGGTCGGAAGCTAACCTGATAAATCCCCGCGTGGTCGAGGAGCTGGGGGCAGCAACCTTTCCCACGCAACGGTTTCGTCACGCCTATGCCGCCAACGGCAAGTTCCTTTGTCGGGTTACACATCGCACTCAGACGCTACGTATGAGCTTTCCGGACGCTCACTCGGAGCGTATTAGCTTTCATGTCTTCGACGCACGTAGTAGCGACATCATCTTGTGCAGCCCGTGGCTCAAAGAACATAATCCGCACATAGATTGGACCACGGGTCAGATCAAGACTTGGGGAGAGGACTGTCTCAGTCGCTGTGTCGCTGTCCTGAGAGACAAGGGTATTCAAGTTGCGCCGGTTCGGCTAACAGAACCTAGTACCGCCCTGGACCTGACCGCAGTGCCCTCCTGCTACCATGACCTACGGGAGGTCTTCTCTGAATCTAAAGCAAAGTCTCTGCCGCCACATCGGTCATACGACTGCGCGATTGAACTCCTGCCAGGCACCTCTCCTCCCAGAGGGAAACTTCTCTTTAACAGGACCAGAGCATCAAGCCATGAGGGACTACATCGAGGACTCGCTGGCAGCCGGACTCATTCGCCCCTCATCCTCACCAGCCGGTGCGGGTTTTTTTTTTGTCAAGAAGAAGGACTCCACGCTGCGACCCTGCATCGACTACCGAGGCCTGAACGACATCACAGTCAAGAACAGGTACCCTTTGCTGCTTATCTCTACAGCATTCGAACTCCTCCAGGGAGCCCGGATCTTCACCAAGCTCGACTTGCGCAGCGCTTACCATCTGGTGCGGATTCGGGAAGGGGATGAGTGGAAGACGGCGTTCAACACCCCCACAGGGCACTATGAGTATCTTGTGATGCCCTTCGGACTGACAAACGCTCCGGCCGTCTTTCAGAACTTCATTAACGACGTGCTTCGGGAGTTCCTGAACAGATCTGTCTTTGTTTATCTGGATGACATTCTCATCTTTTCAGCAGACCTAACCTCTCACATTCAACAAGTCAGAGAGGTGCTCCGGCGTCTGCAGCAGCACCAATTATACGTGAATATGGATAAGTGTGAGTTCCATCGGGCATCCGTGTCCTTCCTGGGCTTCGTCCTGGCTGAGGGAGAGATACGGATGGATCCCGGGAAGGTCGACGCGGTGCTGCGGTGGCCTACCCCCACCAACAGGAGGGACGTGCAGAGGTTTCTGGGATTTGCCAATTTCTATAGGAAATTCATAAGGAACTTCAGTTCATTGGCCGCTCCTCTGCATTCGCTCACCTCGCCACATACCCTCTTCGACTGGTCCGGGACCTGCCAGGAGGCCTTCAGCAGGCTCAAGGCAAGTTTCACTACTGCGCCCGTTCTCATTATTCCGGACCCAGATAACCAGTTTGTGGTGGAGGTGGATGCATCGAATTGAGGAATCGGAGCAGTCTTGTCGCAGAGGAGTCCCAGGGATGGAAGGATCCACCCGTGCGCGTTCCTGTCTAGAAAGTTGACCCCGGCAGAGAGGAACTACGACGTGGGAGATAGGGAACTGCTGGCGGTCAAGAGCGCGTTGGAGGAGTGGCGGCACTGGCTGGAGGGCTCGCAAGTACCGTTCGTTGTCTTCACGGACCATAAGAACCTTGAATACCTGAAGTCTGCGAAGAGGTTGAACGCCCGTCAGGCCAGGTGGGCCCTATTTTTCACCCGCTTCCACTTTAAGGTGTTTTTCCGCCCAGGCTCCAAAAACGGCAAGCCGGATGCACTCTCGCGGATCCACGAGGGAGGGCGCACGGATTCAGACGCCGCTACTATCCTGCCAGCGGGGTGCTTCGTGGCCGGTTTCACCTGGGCGATCGAGTCGCGGGTGAAGGAGGCCCTGGGAGAGACACCGTCACCCGCGGATTGTCCGTCGGGCCGCCTGTTCGTCATCCCATCTCTGCGGGGAGACGTCATCAACTGGGCCCATACCAACAAGACGGTCTGCCACCCGGGTATGGCGAAGACACGTTCAGTGGTCAAACAAAGGTTCTGGTGGCCTAACCTCAGCAAGGACGTAAGGGAGTTCGTCAACGCCTGCCCGGTGTGTGCTGCCAATAAGACTTTCCGCCTACGGCCTGTTGGTGAGTTGCAACCCCTGTCCATCCCCTTTCGTCCGTGGTCACACATCGCGCTGGACTTCGTCACTGGCCTGCCGCCTTCTCAAGGGAACACAGTGGTGCTGTCCGTAGTGGACCGTTTTTCCAAGATGGTCCACTTCGTGCCGCTTCCGAAGATCCCGTCGGCCAAGCAGACAGCCCAGTTGGTATTAGACGAGGTCGTCCGTTACCACGGCCTACCCCAGGACATCGTTTCGGACAGGGGTCCGCAATTCAGCGCCCGTTTCTGGAAGGAGTTCTGCAACCTCATCGGCGCTTCAGCAAGTCGGACATCGGGTCATCACCCAGAGTCTAACGGCCAGACTGAGAGGATTAACCAGGAATTAGAGACCGGTCTTCGATGTCTGGCATCCAGGGACCAGAGCACGTGGAGCCAGCACATCAAGTGGGTGGAGTATGCCCACAATTCTCTACCCTCCGCTTCAACAGGTATGGCTCCACTCCATGTCGTGCATGGCTACCCTCCGTCCCTGTTTCCTCCACTGGTCACAGACTCCGCAGTTCCGTCAGCCCTGGCCGTGGTGCGACGCTGCAAACGGACCTGGGAAGCAGCTCGGAGGACGCTGCTGCGCATGACCAGCGCCTACAAGGCCGCAGCAGACCGCAAGAGAAGGGCCGCACCAGAGCTCAGAGTGGGACAGCGAGTGTGGCTCTCCACCAAAGATCTCCCGCTGCGGACGGAATCCCGCAAACTTGCTCCCAGGTTCGTTGGCCCGTTCCCGGTTTCCAAAGTTATTAACCCGGTCGCCGTCTCGTTGAAACTGCCCAGGTCGATGAGGGTGCACCCTACGTTCCACGTCGCTCAAATCCCCCCCGCCCCCCGCATGGTCGACGGTGGGTTGGTGTATACTGTGCGCCGGTTGCTGTCTTCCCGTCGCAGAGGAAGGGGGGTCCAGTACCTGGTGGACTGGGAGGGATATGGCCCGGAGGAGCGCTCTTAGATCCCCTCCCGCTTCGTCGTGGACCGCTCCCTCATCAGGGACTTTCACGCGGCTCACCCTGATGCTCCTGGGCCGTCCAGAGCCGGTCGTTGAGGGGGGGGTTCTGTCATGCTCCTGGATTCCAGCCAGGGCTGGGCGTGGCCAGCTAATCTGAAGGTGCACACCTGGGCCTCATGACCTTTGATTAGACCCAGTACATATAGGACCCGGGGGACGACTATTACTCTGCTAGATCGTTGCTCTTCATGCCTCGTTCCCGCACTCCTGCTTTCTCGACTTCTGACCTCCGTGCACCGACCCACGCCTGTTCATTGACCACCCTCGTAAGCCCATTCGTACTGGTACTACGAATTGTTTGGACTGTCTACCTGATCTCAGACCTCGGACCGAATAAAGGTTTCCTCTGTACTGTCTGCTGTCTCTGGAGTCGTGCATTTGGGTCCACCCTTGAGCCCCGCACCGTGACACGCTGATTGGAAGGTGCACACCTGCGCCTCATGCAGCCTGATTATGCTGTGGATTTATATGACCGCGATGACAACTGGCCGGCGCCAGTTCGTATGATCTTCATGTCCCATTCGTGTGCTCCGGTATCCCTGATTGAACCTGTGTGTACCGACCTTCGTCCGTTCTACGACCAACCTTGTAAGCCTGACTCCTTTGATACTTCTGCCTGCATTGATTGTTCTCCCGTGTACCGACTCCTGCTGCACCGGACTGCCTGCTCGATCCCCTACCTCTGCATATAATAAACGTGTCTCTTCTTGAACTACCTTGCGTCTTCCGAGTTCCTGCATTTGGGTCCTACTCTCGTTTCCGATGGGACGTGACACATATTGTCCTTATAATCCCAGGAGGATATTTCATGTTACAGTATTTCCACTACATTGTAAAAAGGGGGAGGACTGTGGTTGCGCCAGCCCACATTGACTTTGTGATGATCATGAGGAAGTTTATTGGGATGACACTCCTCACCCTCCCTGATAAGGTCTACTCCGGGGTACTGGAGAGGAGGGTCCATCGGGAAGTCGAGTCTTGGATTCAGGAGGAGCAATGTAGTTTTCGTCCTGGCTGTGGAACAGTGGAGCACCTCTACACCCTCGGCAGGATCCTTGAGGGTGCATAGGAATTCACCCAGTCTACATGTGTTTTGTGGACTTGGAGAAGGCATTCGACAATGTCCCTGGGGTACGATATGGGGTATGATACGAGCTGTTTGGTCCCTGTAGGACCGCTGTCAGAGTTTGGTCCACATTGCCGGGAGTCCGACTCGTTTCCGGTAAGAGTTGGACTCCGCCAATGCTGCCCTTTATCACTGATTTTGTTCATAACTTTTATGGATAGATAGAGGGTGTCCAGTTTGATGGCCTTAGCCTCGCAATGCTGCTGTTTGCAGATGATGTGGTTCTGTTGGCTTCATCAAGCCGTGATCTCCAGCTCTCACTGAAGGAATTCATAGCTAAGTGTGAAGCGGCTGGGATAAGAATCAGCACCTCCAAATCCGAGACTATGGTCCTCAGTCAGAAAATGGTGGCGATCCCTCTCCAGGTCGAGGATGTGATCCTTCCCCAAGTGGAGAACTTCAAGTATCTTGGGGTCTTGTTCACGAGTGAGGGAAGAATAGAGCGGAAGATTCACTGACAGATCGGTGCAGCGTCTGCAGTGATGCGGACTTTGTATCGGTCCATTGTGGCAAATAGGGGTTCCTCCATCAAGTCTCCTTCTCCACTTTCCAACCAGAAGATACACCTAGTACTTTCCTGCCTATTTCTGATCACCTTGCCTGGAGTGGCACAGTCTTCCAGGAGCTCCTTCTTCCCACTGAGAGCCACCCTTGTGTTGACATTCATGTTGAGTACTGAGAAGAACAGACAAACAAGAACGAAGAACAAGGAGCATCCAGTTAATAGGGAACTATTTCTTATAAGAGTCACAATTGTGCAAAGACAAAATCTTCTTGCATTTGGAGCAGTGTGTCAACCCCCGACATTATGTTATGCTTATGCAGTGTGCCCTTACCCGTTCGTGGTTGACCGTTATAGACCAGTGAAATGACAACTGTGCAAAGGGTGCAATCGTCTATAGTATGTATTACTAATACTAATACTGATTGGACCCGCAGGATGTGAGGGTGTGTCCCCAAAACGGCGCAAGGCAGAAAATAGTAGGCTCACTGAACAAGAATTTGATGACTTAATTGCAAGATGGAAAAAACTATTTGAGTGTCTGCTAGTTGTGATTTGCAGTGATCGGTAGCGCCCAGCCAACGAAAGGAGCTTCCTTTCTCAGCTTCCACCACATGGTTCTCTGCTCTACCTTTGTCTTCTTAATCTTACTCCCCACCACCAGAGTCATCCTGCACACCACCATCCTATGCTGTCGAGCTACACTCTCACGACCTAACTAGCTAACTAGACGTATAGTCACCAAACTCAAAAAACTTCTCCGAAAGCACCAATAATAAAAAGCTTCGTCCGCGTCCGACAACGTTATCCTTCTCTCAGAACGTAACAAAAGATCCACATCATAACTTTATAAAGTACACTAGCGGACGGCCTGGCGTTGTTGTCGTCTTCCAACGGACGGCTCGGGGTTAGCCTCAACGCGGAATCTCTCAAAAATCTCTCTTATTCATCTCAAAGCAGGTGGCCCAGCGTCTTCTCAATGGTGACTGTCCTAGTGGGACATCTGCAAATGACGTTACAGGCAATATGGCCACCATTGGGATGTCGAGTAAGACTTCCGCAACTTTGAAGATTAATGACACACTCTCCGTTCATTTTTTTCCATATAGACATGGAAGTTTCATAACAATCTATCTTATTTCAATCTATTTTAAAATGTATATATTGCTTTCAGTTGACCTTTAAACATTTTGTCTTTTTATGTTTCTTTATGAGTAATGCCTTCATTCTCAATGGCCTTACAGCCCATGTCAGTCCAGGACTCGTTTCACTGTGGATAATGACACTTTCTTACCTTTTTCATCTAGCATCTTCACAAGGTCTTTAGCTTTTGTTTTGGGGTTGCCCGTCTCCTTTTTGAGCAATGTGATATTCCCATGATGTTTATATTTGGTTATAATTGTTTGAACAGAGGAACGGTGCACCTTAAAGAATCCGACTGTCAAACTCCTGAAGTTTGCAGATGACACCACAGTCATCGGTCTCATCAAAGACGGTGATGATTCTGCATATCTACAGGAAGTGCCGAGACTGGAGCTTTGGTGTGGCCAACACAACGTGGCATTGAACACTCTAAAGACTGTGGATATGATTGTGGAATTCAGGTGGCATCCTTCACCAAAGCTCCCCCAGACGCTGTCCAACTGTCTGATGTCAACCGCCGACATCTTCAGGTTCTTGGAAATTACAGTCTCAGAGGACCTCAAGTGGGGGACGAAGATCAACTCCATCCTCAAAAAGCCCAGCAAAGTATGTACTTCTTGTGGCTTCTTAGGAAGCACGACCTGTCACAAGACCTGCTGAGACAGTTCAACACAGTAATTATTCCATCAGTACTGTGTACCTTCATCAGTTTGGTTTGGGGCTGTGACATAAAAAGAAAAACTCTGACTGCAACAGACAGTCAAAACTGCTGAACGGATTGTCGGCACCACACTACCCACTATCGAGAACTTGCACGCAACTGTCATGGTCCTGCCGGTCCCAGCCCTGGCTGTGCAGGTCCCCTACACACGTGCATTGATTATGAGGTGCACATCTGCGCCTCATCGATGATAATGAACCCCAGTACTTATAGGACCCAGCGGACAGTCTGTCTTTGCCAGATCGTTGCCATCCATGCCACATTCCCACACTTCCTTGTTCCTGATCCTGAATTGTGGTGTATCGACCTCTGCCTGTCCTCTGACCAACCCCGTAACCTTAACGTCCTTGATTCTGCTGCTCTCTCTGACTGATCTCCCGTGTACCGATCCCTGCTTGCCTGCTGGCCTGCCTTCTACGCCTGACGCCCTGGTTACCGCAGCTCCAGTTGACTGTCTGCCTGATCCCCAACCTTGGAACGATTAAACACTTTTCCCGAACTGCCTCTGCGTCTCTGAAGTCCTGCTTTTGGGTCCTCCCCTATATCGATGGGTCGTGACAGCAACGCGAAGTAGGTCCAGAGCAGGCAGGATCATTTCGGACCCTCCATATCCTGGCCACAAGCTCTTTCAGCTCCGTCCGTCGGGAAAGAGCTACAGATCAATAAAAGTCAAAAGTAGCAGGCGTTCGAACTGTTTTTTTTCCCTCTGGTAATTAAGTCATTAAATTCTTGTGCAGCGAACCTACTATTTTTCTGCCTTGTGCCATGTTAGGACACTCACTCACATCCTGGTGTCACGTCCCATCGGAACGAGAGTAGGACCCAAATGCAGGACTCGGAAGATGCCAGGTAGTTCAAGGAGAAACGTTTATTATATGCAGAGGTAGGGGATCGAGCAGGCAGTCCGGTGCAGCAGCGGTAGTTGGGACGTCGGGCGAAGAGAGGAGGTGAGCGGACAGGCAGGAGTCGGTACACAGGAGAACAATCAAAGCAGGCAGAAGTAGGGAAGGAGTCAGGCTTACAAGGTTGGTCGGAGAACAGGCGAAGGTCGGTACACACAGTTTCGATCAGGGATACCGGAGCACACGAACGGGACATGAAGATCAACGAACTGTCGCCGGCCAGTTGTCATCGCGGTCATATAAATCCACAGCATAATCAGGCTGCATGAGGCGCAGGTGTGCACCTCCCAATCAGCGCACCCGCGCAGCCACCCGCACAGCTCGTGCTGGAGCGGCAGGATCATGACACCTGGCCAATCAGTATTAGTATTAGTAATATATATATATATTATATTACACTATTTATCTATTTTTAATATTTTGTAGACCGCATGATTTGTCACTTTAAACTGCTCCTTTTGCGCAATTGACACTGTTAACACACTTATCTATATGGATTTTACATCTTGCACGTCTTATAAGGAATAGTTCCTATAAACAGAAATCTCTTGTTCTTTGTTCGTGGTGATATGTTGTTCCTTGTTCTTTGTTCTGAATGTTGTACTCGGGTAACGCCGACTGCCAGAGAAAAATTCCGTGTGTTTTACACACTTGGCCATTAAAGCTGACTCTGTTTCTGATTTGTGTATACAGGAGTGCTCAATGCATCGATCGCGAGACGGCGTGCCCAAAACAAAAAAAAAAGCAAAAAACAAGTCAGCCAAGGCAGCACGGTGGATCAGCTGGTTAAGCGTTGGCCTCACAGTTCTGAGGACCCGGGTTCAATCCCTGACCCGCCTGTGTGGAGTTTGCATGTTCTCCCCGTGCCTGCATGGGTTTCCTCCGGGCACTCCGGTTTTCTCCCACATTCCAAAAACATGTAACATTAAATTGCCCTTCGGTGTAATTGCGAGTGCGGCTGTTTGTCTCGATGTGCCCTGCAATTGACTGGCAACCAGCCCGTTGACAACTGGGATAGGCTCCAGCACTCCCCACGACCCTCGTGAGGATAAACGGTGAAGAAAATTGATGGATGGATGGATGTCAGCCAATGTTCCGCTGATGCAGTCTCTTTGCAGATATTCTGTGTTGCGCGCAAAAAAGATCCAATGCAAATTGAAAGCATAACATACAGCTATTCAGTTAGTGCCATTTGACAATGTGATTCAATGAGTATAAATAAGACATTCTCAGCACACATTAAAACCAATCCAGCGTAATGAATCAGAGCCTGACATTTTTTTTTTTAACACCGAAAGCACATTGTCTACTGCTCGTTTACCTGACTCCGCCCCCCTTCGGCTCTTAAAGGAGTACACTCGTAATTACAAACACCGTCCACCCACACAGTCTGGGCTACGTAGAGCAGAGAGACATGCTGCTTGTGTTTTCTCTCAATAATAATGGTAAAAGTAAAAAAAAAAAAAAAAGAAGTGCTGTTTCCTTTAATGAATGTCGGGGTATGTGAATAAAAGAAGAAAAAGTGGTGAAACTGGATGAGATTTTCTCTTTTTTGAGTAAAAAAGGTCTGGTCTGAAGCCAAAGTAGGAACTACAGGCTGAAATGGTGTTTAATGTTAACTTCCCACCTTGGTGCAGCCTGATAGAGGATGAAAGCACAGACAATACAATACACAAAAAGCTAATTCTGTATTTTAAATATCAGAGGCAACATAACATTAACCTTCAAACTGTTTGGGAGCATCATTCAGCTTTCAACATGCATTGCTAAAGATATTCTGCAAGCAATAATTTAGTTTTACATCAAGAAAAACAGAGAGGGATATAATTGTGGGTTTGAAAAAAAATGTAACAAAGCAGGAAGCGACCTTTCAAATTTATAGTTCATAGTTGGCTTGATTTAGTTACAGTCACTCACATTTGACGAGCACGACCGCACTCGCGCCCCTTCGTGCTTGCAAATCTGCACAGTCGAGCATGAAAAATTACGGACGTAAAATTTGTTACGAGTAAAAAAATATATATTCAAAGACGTTCCTTATTTTGTGTAGTCTTGACATTAATTTACGTGTTCATTTCATAAATGTTGTTAACAAAACAAGCCTGCTCCTGAACAATCAGTCTTCACCCGGAAACAGGAAATGCAAGTTAACCATACTGAACATGTATGGAAGTAACGCCAAAAGCGCATGTTCTGAGCTGCTTCACGTACTGCGAGCGCATTCACATTGAAAGTCATCAACATAATGAGCCATGTCAAAGGAAAGTCAATTACACCACGGGTGCTAATGCGTTGATCGGGAGGCAGTTTTGGTTGATCGTGTGACGGTGTGCCCACAAAAACAAAAAATACACTTGACCATCATCCACCTCGTCGCTTGATTCAGGTGTGGCCAATACGTCGAGCGCACGCATATCAAGGCGCATTCTAGCAAGCCGGCCTCCTATTTACTGCAGTGGCGACGTAGTGCTCGTGCATCCCCCTTCTCCCCCCCGCCTGCCCCACTAACTATAATACGTATGAGATTTTGATTTACTTGATCTAAGTTCTAATGGTCATTTTCCCCGTGGCACTGGTTATCTTGACTGAGAAAACTTTTCTCCTCTACATGCTTTAGCAAGATAGATAGATCATCCACTGCTAGCTTTCATCAGTGGATTGACAATAGATACTGACATAAATTACGATAGATTCTAACAATACATCACGATTGCCGACAGGAATGTGTGTTACAATGTATCACTAGCTTGTTGCCACTAACGTCGATTAAGTTGAACTAAACTTTGAGCATTTTCAAAACATTGCGGGTATAGACTGCTCGTGTTTATTCCTTGATAGGCCAGTGCATTTAACTTTTGTTCAGATAAAGTTTGTCAGATCAAGAATTTTTATTGATGAAAATTTTTAAATAGCATTTTCTATCATGTTCTACTAATATCTGTTGGAATTGGAAATTATCATTTCTGAGTTTGAAATTTTTGTTTTCTATTTTAGTAATGTATTTGTTTATTTTATTTTTAATTTACAGTTATGTTATATTAATCCAGTAAGTTATTTTAATGTCTTGAAATTCCATCCCTAATCACACCTGCAACTTTATGTCCTGGCATGACTGGTGGACCACACCCATAACTATATCAGGAAGCATGACAGACCACACCCGTACATTTTTCAAATGTGAGTGACTGGTACTGTAAAAAATGAAAAGAAGCCACTGGTTTCTTTTAGGCAGCACACGGAACTTTCTCTAACACCGACCGCTGCTCGTCACACTCTCTTTTACCTAGTTTACCTTACACCACCACCACCGGCCCGCTCTTAAAGATGTACACTCATAATTACAAATGTTACAGTACTTATGCAGCCCATCAATGTGTTTTATAATGAGAGCGTCCGCCAACGCTGCTCTAGTTAGCAACGCAGTCTGTGCAACGTAGAGCTAGACATGCTGCTCATGTTTGCTTTCAATATTAATGGAGAAAGTTGAAAAAGAAATGCTGTTGTTTTAAGATGTAATGACTGGCGGAGTATGTGTATAATCGAAGAAAAAGTGGTTAAATTGGATGAGATTTTTTCTTTTCCGAGTGGGAAAGGTCTGGTCTGAAGCCAAAGTAGAAAGTGCAGAATGAGATGGTGTGTAATTTTAAAATTCCACCTTCGCACAGCTTGGTCCAGGATGAAAGCACAGACAATACAGTTCACACAAAAAGCTAATTCTGTATTTTAAATATTGGAGGCAACATAACGTTAACCTTAAAATAGCTCGTCCCTCCCACCGCCGCCACCACCACATCCCCCCTTCCCGTTGTCGGTAGCTCGTGAGAGGCTGGCTGCTTCAGAAGTAGATCTTGGGATACAAAAATCTGGGCACCACTGTTGTATACCATCATGGGGGTCTTTTTGCCATGCTTTGTCTGGCCCTACGCCTCGAGCCTGTTTGCCATGGGTGACCCTACCAGGGGAGTGAAGCCCCAGACAACTTCGAGGATCACCGGCACACACAAACCCCTCCACCACCATAAGTTGACGGCTAAGGGAAGGGGACTTAACAGCCTTTCAACCTATATAAGAAATGGTAAATAACATACTGTAACCCAAGTACATGGAAAACATACTGTAGACCCAAAATCATATACTGTAAATAAAAAAACTCCTCTAACCGAAAAAAATATGTCAAAAAAAAAAAAAAATCAACTTCCACTACACTGATTTCACATAATCTGGGTATTTTTTTTGGAACATAACTTCTATATTAAACGAGGTAACGCTGGAATTGACAACTTTGATTCGACACAAACATGCACAAACAACGGACCGACAAGAACTGAAAGAAACTAGGGCGCTAAATACACACAGAGTGACGAGACACCGAGGAACAAGACATGAGTGACTAGAGGGAGATGATTGGTCAATACAAGATAGGAGGTTCTCGATAACATGTGGACACAGCTAACAGAATGAGCACACGAAACATGGAATGCATGGACACAGGAAAACATGAGACGAATCTATAGAAACAAAGACATAGACCACGACAGCTT
This sequence comes from Syngnathoides biaculeatus, assembly GCF_019802595.1. Classification (NCBI taxonomy): domain Eukaryota; kingdom Metazoa; phylum Chordata; class Actinopteri; order Syngnathiformes; family Syngnathidae; genus Syngnathoides; species Syngnathoides biaculeatus. Next base: position 29,418,295 of record NC_084648.1, on the reverse strand, counting down.
TAATCTTTCACATAGGCTGAAAAATTGGCAGTCAGACCTGGGAGTCATGATTTTTCTTTTTTTGTCAAACTTTCAGAATTGCATTCGTGATGGTATGATACTCATAACAGATGATTTTTTTTTCCTTTTGTGTCCTGTCCATTTGACAGCACATTTTGCTTGGTCTTTGGTTTCCTGTGTCTGAGCTTTCCTTGTTCGCTTCTCCTCACCTCTTGTCCACCTCACCCATTTGTCATTAGTCTGTGTGTATTCAGTTCCCTCCTTCTGTTCATTTGAGGCTCTGGTTATTGTCGAAAGTCATTTGCAATGTGCCTCATGTTACTAGTGTCTCAGTTTTGGTTTACACTTTTAATTGTCTTGAACCCTTGTTTGCATTTTTTGTGTCAAATATTTCACCAGCACTTCTGCCTTCCCTTCCCTTGGCTGGTTCTGCCTGCCTTTGTCACCACTCCACCTCCCTGAATCATGACACTTTGTTCAGGCAACATGGACTGGGATATAATTTGCACATGGCACTCACATTGGTGCTCAAGTACCATGAGTGAGTATATAGTATGGGACTAAGAAATGTATTGTAAGTGGAAATGGATTTGGGAAAGGGTTAACCTATCAATATAGCTACTTAATTAAATGTTCTGTCTAAGGCGTTCCTGCGGAGCGGTCTTCAATTATGTCTCACTTCACACACACACAAAGACATCACGCTCTGGCACAAAAACATCCCAGTGCACTGAAGTGTAAGAAAAGTACAGTCAGAAAATGGCTTTACGTGGTTCCTTAAAAGGAATTTAATAACGTCCACTCTTCTGGCTAACTGGAAAAGGTTTCGCTCTTTGGTTGGTCAATCAGTGGCTTGCCTTGGTACAGATGCAAATTCATTGTGGACAATCACTCTCGAAGTTGTGATGCATGTGACAAAAGCTTTTGGGAAATGAGTTGATTACAGCACCACAGCTCCCACTCTGACATTTCATACGGCGATATGATGGCATTTAATTGAGAAAGCAACAATAATTACCTGATGGCAATCAGGCCATTCAGCACATCTAAGAACACAGCTTCTTTGAATAGCTGGTTTCACAATGTTCCCAAGGGAAAAATAGTTCAAACTTATTGTGATCCTTGGATCTTAAG